>NW_006800564.1:22845-140565 GCF_000485575.1 Poecilia formosa | reverse complement strand
CCCAACTCACTTCCAGAAACCAGCAAACAGTAGCGATAAAATAAGAGTGGATGGGTCACCAGTAGATAGTCTCACCTGATGTGCAGTCTACGCTGGGTGAACCAGGTCCAGTCCTGGTTCCGGCTCTCTCCTGTCCCCTGCTGTCCACACACCAGCAATATCCAGTGGAACCATGGCACTGGAACCAGTAAAACACACCATATAGACGTATTCAATGGTAATTTAGAGCTAAATTTATCAATATAAAGGCAAAGTAAGGAAGTCCAACCTGCTGTGGTAGATAGGATCCAATTTCATCACACTGAGGTACGTAGGCTCCAACAACAGGAAGTCCATCTGGACCTGTGGTCTGGACGCTGTCTCTGTGGCGCTGACAGGGAGACTTTGGAGTCTGTACGTAGTCTACTGGATGAACAGGACAAACATTTACACGGTTTATTTGGAATCTTAAGTATCTCTGGATATTAAATGATGCAAATGCTCAAAAAATCTGCAGTGCAACATTTTACTCACAAGTAAAACAAAAAACGTTGTGTTGTAATAAGCAATAAATCAAATTAAACGAGCTTAAAAATTTTCATTTGCATGAAACTGCAAAGACTTGATGACCAAAGTCTTCAGGTTGGTGTTTTGAAAGACAATTTTGTTGACAGAGACTTCATAATTCATTTTATTTCTTGTTTTGTTTATTTATTTGGGATATTTAAAATGTTTTCCAGTTCCAGTGTTCAATGTTTATCAGATTTTAAAGTTTATGCCATTACCATTACAATACTTGAAATTGGTCTCAAAACAACAATATTATCATTTATCGCAATAATCTGGGACAATTTTTCAGCTTGCCTTGCAGCAATGCAACAATAACAAACTAGAAAGCACCACAACTCACCTAAATGCACAGAAATCAGACTTTATTCAGAGTTATTAAACATAAGGAGAATCAAATCTAATGTTTTATAAATGATGAAACTAAACATCTACACACTTCAAAACCTAAATCAGTTGTAAATAATAACTTTTCTGGTTGAAATGTGCGTTGATTTAAAATTAAATTAACACTTCCAGTCTCACTTATTCTGCAGTCTATACTGGGTGAACCAGGTCCAGTTCTGGTTCCGCTTCTCTCCTGTCCGCTGCTGTCCACACACCAACAATATCCCGAAAGATCATGGCACTGGAACCAGTAAATAAACACTTTATTGTTGGAATAGAACAGAAATAAATGCTAACAGTGGAGCAATCTCAATGGATCCTGACCTGCTTTGGTACATAGAGTCCGTTTTCATCACACTCAGGTATGTAGGTTCCAACTACAGGAGGTCCAAGTGGACCGGTGTTCTGGACGCTGTCTCTGTGGTGCTCACACTGAGTCCTTGGACGCTCTAAGTTAAAAAGTTGAGAGTTTACAAAAGCAAACATGATGGGAACCTTCAAATAATTTATGAAATTGACATAATATGTAAGAATTCAGTTTTCTTTTTGTCACATGGGCCAAAATTGTTCAGGTAAAAGCATTGGCAGGTCAAGAAAATAAAAAATTACACCAAAATCTTGCTCTTGTTTTTTTGTGGGAAATGGATGTTTTTCATCATATAGCCAAACAGAAAAAGGATTTTGCAGCATTAAAAGGAAGAAGATTAGTTTTCAGTCTGATGTTGTGCTCGGTTAACAAATTTATCCTCAGTTATGGGAACAGGATCGTTCAAAATGTTTTAATAAAATAAATAAAGGATGATTTTAAGAAAAAGTCAGGATTTTACAAAGATCAGAAAATTATATCGGTTCTAGACGGGTCTTAAATTGCAGTTGGGGGCCACAAAAAATCCATCCCAGGACCACGAATGGCCCACGCTCCACAGTTTGGACTCCCCTGCCTCAGGGCATCCATTACTTTTCCAGAACATAGCACTTATTACATTTATTAACCCATAAATATCCACTCAGGGGCTTTGAAGCCAAACAGAAAACCACTCAGACTCTCTTCATTCGTTAAGTTTTACCTTCGCTTTGGGGAAGCTTGGTTTTTACCACCCACCTGTTTTTCCAGGCATTCCAAGCCTACGACCCCATGACCTCAGCACCATACAACTCACAAGCTCACATAAACAAGCTGTCTGAGTTGCCTGCGATTCGAGGAATTAGTAGGTTCACAGGTCACCGGTTAACAAGAAAGCTTAAAAAAGACGTGACACGATGCACCTGCTCACGCCGGCGAACGCTGGGGTCATGGGAAGGTTTGTGTCACTCACCCGGTTTGTCGCAGTCTGTGGGGGGCGTACCAGGCGGGGTTCGGGTTCCTGGGCGTTCTTCTCCCTGGCTGTCCACACACCAACAGTATCCGGTAGAGCTGTGGCACTAGAAAAAGAGGCATCATTATGCAGATGATATTTGTCTTTTTTTATACGAAAGAATTGAGCTCAATCAGGACAAAACGGTGTTGATTTTATTATTTTAGATTCACAGCTAATTTCAAACACATTAGAACCATAACAAAGGCAGGATTCCTTCACTTAAAAAATGCTTTAATCACCTGCACGGGTAGTTGTTGTAATGTTTTTCTTTTGAGTCCAAACATCATTTACTGGACACACATCTTTTCTCTCCGAGGGTTGAGTTTAAAGGCCAATACTATGTGTTTTCTAAGTATATAGTGCCGTTTTACAGCACAATCAAGTAACTATGTTACCTTCAGTTATTATATTACTCAAAATAAATTGGACTTTGCAGTTTAGCAGCTTGAAATTGTGCCTCTGTCTCTTTAAAACTCTGCCTTCATTAAGTCATCACAACATGGCTCCTACATTAATCATTTAAGCAGCGTTTTTACCAGCGTTGCTCTGAGAAGTAGCTCCTATAATGAGATGTGCAGTTCTACCAGGTGTTTGCTAATTGCTGCTGGCTAGTCTGAAGGAGCTGAGCTTATATAATACTGCCACTTTAAGATACTTTCTAGAAATGTTACGTTTTTTTGTCTAATTTTCTTTTGACTTATGATAATCTCCAAATTTGGAAAAAACAAATGTTTAAGCATCCTCTAGTTAGTTTTGAACTCTTCAACCTGTAAAACTATATTATTTAAACTTAAGAGATCAACCTGCTTATCGCTCGTTATCTGCTGACCTGCAGTTGCCGATACTGTCCATTTTCGTCACACTGAGGTACGTAGGCTCCAGCCACAGGGAATCCATCTGCACTGCTGGTCTGGACTCGGTCTCTGTGGCGCTCACACTGAGTCTTTGGACGCTCTGGTTTATCTGTTGATGTAAAAACAAACAAAATCTAAGATTAACACACCCAGAGGATTTTTTTTTTATTATTTCAAAAGCTCCTCCAGGTCAGTCAGGTTTTACCTAAAGAATCACAGGCTGGAGGTGAAGTACCGGGTGGAGTCCTGGTTCCTGGTTTTTCCTGTCCTCTACTGTCCACACACCAACAATATCCTGTAAAACCATGACACTGCACAGAACCGTTTAATAATCATTTAGTAATGAGGTTACTCAGATTTCATCATCAAAAAGTGTGTTTATGTCAGAATCTTAATTCAATAAGAAAACTCTCATTACAGAGCTTATTATAGTGAAAAACATAAAATCTCACCAACAATTTTGGTCTCTTTTCTAGTCCAAATATAAGACAAAATTAACTTACAAGTAACTTTTCAGTAAGATATCTTAGGTTATTTAAGTAAATAATTACTTAAAATTGGGAAAGAAGTTCTAGTTCACTTATAATTTACTTATAACAAAAGTGTAAAAAAAAAACGGTCATAGCTCAACAGCGGTCCACTGAGTCATGTAAGCAGTAGAAAGTTGAGTGTAAGGAAAAACTGTGACAGAAAAAAAGAACACAATCAACAGGATTTTGAAGCAAAGTCCTATTCAAAAGAAATGTATTGTCAGAGGTGGATAAAGTGCCCAAAAATTGTATTCAAGTAAAAGTAAAAAGTAGCCGTCCAAATTATTCAGGTAAGAGTCAAAACGTACTTGCTAAAAAGTGCCGAGTAACAGATCAAATTATCATTTAATATTTAAAGATTACATCATCAGTTGGACCAAGATATAAAGTTAAGTTGAACATTTGGTATTTTTTGGACTAAACAGACAATAATTCATGTAAGTAACAAAAAAAATAAAAAAATCAGGCATTAAAAACTTTAACAAAAACTGCAGGTGTGTGTCTTTGTTTGGTGATTTTTTTAGTTAAAACATGTTTGGTTTTCATTCAGTGGGTAGAAAACTCTGATATTTTACTCAAGTAAGAGTAGAAATACTTCATTATAAGATCACTCAAGTAAAGTAAAAAGTACCCAGCTAAATGTGAGTAAATGCAGTTACTCCCCAGCTCTGGTTGATGTGTTATATTTTAAGCTTTTTAAATGCCAGGAAACTAAATTTTGTTGTAACTGGGCTTTTAAACAGGGATCATTTGGTTAGATGAATTCAGAAACGAGTCACCAGAGACAAAGTCAGCCATTTTCTAAGTCCACCTCATCCTCTGATATAAATATTAGCGATCATCCAAAGGTAAATGTGTAAAAAGCCCACCTGGCGCGGTCGGTACTGCCCATCAGAATCACACTGAGGGATGTAGGCTCCAACACTCGGCTGTCCTCCACTCTGTAAACTGTCTCTGTGCTCCTCACACTGGCTCCTCAGGTGGACTGTGTTGACATTTCAGAGAAGAAGTCAACAAAAACAAACAAAAGAAACGTAATCAGGAGCTGAGAGGGTAAGTGTTGCACCAACCTGCCTGAGGGGAGCAGAGGAAACCGTCGCCGTGAAACCCAGGCAGGCACTGACACTGGAAGGAGCCCTGGGCGTTGACACATCGGGCACTGATGTGGCATGGAGACGAGCTGCACTCATCTATGTCTGAAAAACAAAGACAGATAAAACTTCCGTCTGGATAGCTAACCACACCTAATTTGGTTTAATTCACTTAAAGAGGTAGCCTGATTTCTTCAAGGGTAAGGTTTCCTCCAGAAAACAAGCCATTCATCCAGCGTGTTTTTGTGTTAAAAAATGTTTAAAGTTGACAGGAAATTTTTAAATATCACTTGATAATTATGTTATTGAAAGATTGGAAGATTAACACCTGGACACCAACAATAAAATCTCAAAAAATGCAAACATTTTAAAAAGACTTAAATAAATAAGCAAAGCTAAGCCTGGTGTCAAGTAAAGTCTGGTGGGCTGCCAGGCTTATAAAACACTGGGGCAAACCCTGAAGTGTGGCTATGTGCAGTACATAAGTGTAGTCAGTGTCATACCTGCAGTCGGAGTGAACCCAGTTAACAGCTTTTCAAAATAAAGTCATTTAAAAATAAATGTTATAAACTAAAAACTGTCCCATCAGTGCTATTGCTGCACGTTCTTAATTTAGTGTTGCTATTTTCTCACCCAAATAAAGTGAAATTGTGTTCACTGTTTCATAAGTTTACTCCTAATGGTTTAGGTCTAATGCAGTGACATATACACCACAAAAACACAAAATCTTACCAAGTATTTTTGGTCAACTTCAAAGTGTAAATCTTAATACATTTGAAGTAAGATAAAACTAACTTACAAGTAACTTTTCAGAAAGAAATATAAGGGTTTTTTTAATATATATATATTTACGTTTACTCCCTCTGAAACATGTTCACATAACAGACAATAAAGTAAAATAAACCAAACAAGCACAGGTAATAATGAAAGTATAAAAGGGTATTATGATGAGGCAAAAGAGGAAAAAACGTTAACTTATTACTGGTAATAAATGTAAACAACAGAAACGTAGCCATACAAATCCACAAATGTATAAATGATAATTTAATCATGAACGTTTTGAGTTAATATTGTTTTAAATTGAGGAAAAACTGAGATAAAATGTAAAGATTTACATTCAAGTTTCATTTGTGAAGAAGACGGTTCACTGGAAGTTCATCTAAATGTGACAAACATAAAGGATGTTGGTCCACGGTGCATTTCATAGCCAAAAAAACCTCCCATTACTCAGTTTATCTTCCACTTTGCTGTTTCCCTTCAGCCTGTCCTCCTCACACTAGACCTGTCCTCTCATTAGTCATCCCTCCTTCCTTCTTAATGTAAGTCTAGCGTTTGCAGCTGGACTTCAGGAATACTTCCAAAGTCCAGAAAGTGCAGAAAAAGAACTCAAAATAGAGAAACTATATTGGTTGCTACTATAGTTAAGACACATTACATTTAAAATATTTTGGCTTTAATGCTAAAATTATGGAAGAAAATCTACTGGATGCTACGGGAGTTTTGAATAAGGGGTAGATTTGCCTTTTAGCAGGACAATAAATTACAATCTGATTCTTTGGATAAGTCAGAATGGTCCAGTCAAAGTCTTAGAAACTAGTGTTTCTAAGATTAGCCACCACAGATATAACATAAAAGACTTGCAGCAGGAAAGTAAATGCATGCCACACTTTTCAGATTTATATTTTAAAGACATTTTGGTTTCACTTCATAATTATGTGTCACATAGATCCAGTTGGAATCTATTTTCACCTGTTTCCCTGCCAAATAAATACAAAAATAAATAAATAAATAAAAATCCCACAGCATGATAGTGCCACCACAATGTTTCAGAGTGAAAAATATAAATACAGCTCTGAAAAAAATTAAGAAACCACTGAACCAGATTGAAAACCTCCTGGTTATTCCACCAAATATTGGTTTCTGAACTCTTCCTGAGTTAAAACAGGTGATGTATATTTCATTTTTGTTCTGCCTGTTAATGAGAAAATGAGAAAATATGTGATAAAGTTCAAGATAAATAAATACTTGTGGAAAATAGGCCAAGTATATAGTATTTCCGTCTGTCTTACCAACACACGTCCGGCTTTCGTAGCTCAGTTCAAAGCCGCTCTGGCACTGGCAGCGGTGCGTCCCGGGAAGGTTCAGGCACTGGGAGTAATCGCCACACGAGCTCAAACCCTCTGCACACTCATCGATGTCTGCATCAAAGGCAGGGAGGGAACGTCAGACACTCTGTAAACCAGGACTGCCCCGTCTAAAACCAACACCAAGCCACATGTGGCACAATAAAGGAGTAATTACTGTTTACTGTTCCTATAACCTGTAACTCCCTCCTTGCTGCACCGGCTGATACCTGAATTCTTGGCAGTAAATGCATTATTCTGCACCAGCTGATCTGTGAGACACTGAAGTCTGGCCATGGGAACCGCGGGGCCTTCTCGGTGCTGTCAGCAGGAAACAGACACCACCTGCTGACCTGATGACAAACCGCTCACCAGCTCAAAGCCTTACATGTCGCTTTTTACAGGGGAAAGAGAGAGGAGGAGAAAACTGCTGGTTCCAGTCATCCACACTGTACCTGAGCCCTCAACACTAGACTGACAGCTGCTGAAGAAGCACAGGAGTTTTGCCTTGAACTTTCAGCCAGGTACATTTAGATCCCACAGACGCGTAATTAGTACTCCGCTTCAACAGAGAAAACAAGAGATTGGATTTGTTTTGCACAAATAACACCAAACCAAGACGTATTCTGGGAAAAATCACTTGTTTTTCCTTTTGTATCTGTAAATAAAATGGCTGTGAGAAAGTGGCTACAGGAAGCTGAAGGTTATTCTGAGGCCACAGATCGGATTGCTCTTTGCCAGCCGCATAGAGATAACATCAATTTCATGACTAAGTGTGTGACTGACTATATAAACTTGTTTATGGATGAAACCATCTCCACCAGAACACCGAGACCTTCCCCTAATAACAAACCCTGCATCACCAGTGACTAAAGGAACTGCAAAACGAGAATAAAAGAGTCTTTAGGGAGCGAGACAGGGAGTTATTTACACAGAACAAGCTCAGTCATGGAAATCTACAATAACTGACAAAGTATTTTCGAATTGTATATCAAGAAAATATCCGTCCTTCATCTCCATAAGAACAAAAATCAAACACAATCAGTATGAGTCTCCATGTTTGAGTGGAAAGACTGAAGGTACCGTAACAGTTCTGTCCATCTCCTCTATAGCCAGTAGCACACTGGCACCGGAAAGCTTGGCCCTCCAGTGGGATGCACTGTGCTGTGGTGTCGCAGTCATGGTTCCCGGCATAGCAGGGGTTCAGCAGTTCAACCTCCGATGAATCTGTTGCAACATGCCAAATACAAGAGAACCAGGTCAGCAAAGGTCACAGCGAAACACTGATTTCAGTTTAATGCAGCTTGGATGAGATTAGATAAAGAGACTGGATTAGACTCCTGTACTAATCGGACTTTTCATGTTGCTTTTGGAGAACACAAGGTTATTTAGTTTTGTCCTGGGTTTGATTCACACATTTTACACAAAAACATGATCACGTCAGAGACACCCTGAACATTATGATGGTAGGGTGGGTACACGTCCGCTAATCTGCTAATGCGCCAATAGCGAAGCTAATTTTTTTAGTTGGCGTGTTGGTGTTTTTGCTAACTTTTGAGCACATTTAGTTACTACTAAATTAATTTTTCTGGACACATTTTAAGGCTTGCTTAGGAAACAGTCAAGTAAATTAGCTGTTTTAACTAATTTAGTGTTTTTTAAACTGTTTTTTGTTGTTTTTTAAACTTTTGATTGAATAACGTTCAATATCTCTGTTGAAGTTTTGGTTATCAACAGTTAAGAGTGTGTCAGGTAGTTAGATGTGTATATTCATGCTCTTATTTTGAAGGCTGTTTACGTAGCAGTTCAGTTTCCTCTCATGTTCTCTTTCGTTGATGTTACACGTCATAAATGCTCAATATTGTAATCTTATAAAGACAGATATAATTAGCAATTTAGCGTTAGCTTCAGCTAATTACTGGGATGTTATAGCAATTTAGCATGAGCAGAACTAAGGTTTATGATCAGTACACAACTAGCCTTATAGTTAGCGTGATGGTGGCACCTTCAGGTGCTTTCCTAAAGATAAACCCGACTTGTGAAGTTAGCTCTTTGTAATATCCTGCTTTTATTTTGAAATTATTTCATTTTGTAATACAACGTAGGTGCTGCTTTGTTCCTCTAACTCAAATATTACAACTTCATATAGTATGTTTAGTTGAAAGTACATATTCTGGCGTTTAGAAATAACACCTCGAGTCATTAGATCAACTGCAATCTGGGACATTTACTGTTAATATTTTGATGATTACAGAAAAACATATCCATGGAAACATGTAAAAAGTTCCAGCTAAATTCCCTTGCGATGGTTTCCTCCAAAGAGGGGACTCCCCTCAAGTTCCCAATACAAATAAAACATGTGGATGAGGTTAGGCGCACATGTCCCAGACATTAGAGAGGAGACGACATACAAACAGGAGAAGGGCTTTGTGGTGTTTCCTCATACCGCCGTCTGGTTCAGATGAATAATTTCGAAAGCAAATAAAAATAAAATAATAAAAACCTCAGACGGATTTCCAGAGAATCTGGCAGAACAAAAAACTCTGGGAAATCATTAGAAAAGAATGTCAGAAGATGTCTAAATGTGCTAAGAATTAGAGACGCGGTTCAGATTCTGCAGGACGAGAAGTCATGCTGCTCTTCTGAGCCTCAAAACTGGTCCAACATGAGTGTGGTGTCCCATGAAAACATGACATTTTAAAGGATGTTGCATATTACACAGAGAGGTCATTTAACATAAAACCAGGAAGAAATAGTAATGTCTGTTCTTAATGACGTGTAAGAGATTTAGCAACCATCAGAGGTTTTTTCTACCATAAACAGCATAAACTAAACGCACAGCTTGCCTTCATCTCCCCGGGCCAGAGAACAATTTTGGCTCATTATCAGAGAGGGAGAGAAAGACTCTTCAAAGTGCAATGTGGCCAGGAAGGAGGGCAGATGAGAGGCAGCGCTCCACATGGATGGGAGAAAAATGCCTGACGGATAATTAGAGACAGGGAGAGAAGGAAGGCGAGCAGGACAGAGGGGTGAGGAACACACACATCCCACACATGCACTGCACACCATCAAAGTGATGGCTGCAGCTTCCCACCTGTTGCTTTTTACGTGGTTCCTCTTCCTCTCAAGCAAACACAAAAGCACGGACTGAACAAGAGAGAGCCGGTTTTTAAAACGTTATGGCTAACTGTTAGCACACAGAGCAGGGTTTCTCCTGCAGGTCCCAACTCAAATTCAAGACTTTTTAAGGCCTTTTAATGAAATTCAAGACAGACATTTACAGTACATCACATGTTGTCACCTCCCTAAAAAAACTGACTAATTTTGCCTAAATCATCTTTTGGAAATAAAAATGGGGTGATTTTTTTGTTTCCAAATTCACTTTTTTTTATTATTTGAGGAAGGTGATGAAGCTAAAATCCTCAGGTGTCAAAATTAGCCTTTTCTTTCTATTAAATAATGCAAAAATCATCCTATTGTGAATTCTTTCACCGTCACCTGCATAACAATAAACTGAACAAGTTCCATTTTTTTACGCAAACCAACATTAGTCTGAAATTTGCCTCAATGATTACAATTTTTTAAACTTTTTGAGACAATTGTTTTGTATTTTTTTGGTCTACAAATTGTTTTTGGTTCATTTTCAGTGGGAATAACCAGAATGTTCTTTTAAAACCTTTGTTATGTGTAGCCCAATGGGTTTCTGAGAGAAAAAAAAAACCACAGGATGGAAATCTCAAAAATAAATGTAAAAAGTGTTCATCTCACCTGCATCAGCTCCATATGCCAGAGGACCAAATTTGAACCATTTTTTATCTGCAGTCAGGGGCCACACAAACTCATTCCAAGGGCCATAAATGGCCCCTGTAGCACACTTTGGACACCCTTGCTCTACAGACAACCCAGAATGCGTCTAGCCTCATATGAGTTAGCAAAAGTGATCCAATGGTGAATACAAATGTCGTTTAGGCAACTGGAAACATGATAAAGGCAGAAAAGCTAGCTAGATAGCTAGCTAGGTTATGTTAGCAGCTAGCTACCGGTAGCACAACTCAAACTTTTACCTGACAGAAAAGTACTGCGAGAAAAAAATTACAAGATTAACTAACTCTAGACTTTTTATTAATGAATTTAAAGTCAACTTACTTTAAAAGAAGAAGAAGAAAAAATTCATAAATTAAAAAAATGAGTCTTAATTTTAGATGCACAAATTTAAGACCTTTTAAGGATGTGGACAACCGTCGTTTTGCTACTTTATAACCCAACCTTCTTTGTATTTTGATTAGATTTGATGTGATACACCAACACCAATCAGTGCATCACTGTAATGTGGAAGAAAAAGATGTATTTTTATCAGGACCAACACAACTTTAACCAGGAATTGTGCTTGCAACTAGAAATTCATTAAAAAAATCTCCATCCATACTTTTATAGCCGTAGGCTGAAGACGACCATTTTGGTTTTACATCAGGACAATAATCCACCAGTGACTCCATTACAGGAAATGTAGAATGTGATGTTTTTAAAGCCTCCTAAAGGCGAATATATACAGTTAAGTAGTTGTGTGGTTGTCTTATCACTTCAGTGCCTTAAGCATGTCTGCAATCCCTGATTCTCATGACCTCACAGGGCAGCTATTCTGCCCAGCAACCCCCCTCTTCAACAAAATCTGTCATTGGCTGAGATATTATTTCCCAGAAAGTGGAATTAACACACACAAAAAAAGCTTTCTGTCCACACACACATCACTTAGCCCGTGTTTATGGAGCCTCAGATCCCAGCAAGCTCTTCCAGCTGTGTTCAGTGTATTAGCATGAGCGTGTGTCATCTTTGACTTTTTAATCAGAGCGCCGACGTTCCGGTGAAAGAAACTTGGTCTGTGTCCAAACGCTGGGCAGAAAAAGCAGGCTTTCTCTGGCTTTCTGCCGCAAACTCTGTCTTTTCCACTTCATCTTTTGAGCAGCCTCCATCTTCAATTATGTTTTTTATAAACTGATTGGGTTAACCCCTGAAAGTCCTGACCTAAATATAGCTGAGACTCTGGCAAAACCAAAAGAAAATGGCGTATTAGTCTTTCCCCGGTGGTTGGGCGCTAGGGCAGTCGTTCATCCAGCGATCCGCCATGTTTTTGAGTTAGAAAATATTGAAAGTTGACATGAAATTTGAAAATATCACTTGATAATTATGTTATTAAAAGATTGGAAGATTAATTCCTGAACACCAACTATAAAGTGTTGTAAAAAGCAAACATTAAAAAGAGAACTTAAAAAATAAGCAATGCTAAGCCTGGTGGGGCACAAGTAAAGCCTGGCGGCCCGCCAGGCTTATAATAGGTAAACCCTGGAGGAATCTGAAAAAATATGACACAAATCAAGGGGTGTAGATACTTTTGGGTTTAAAACAACTATCCTGAAGGAGTTTTAAACTTTTCAGTCATTAATCTAATAAAATACTGAAACAAATATTAATAGAATTAGATAATCTGTTGGATTAAGTCTGTTGATCTGTGGTAAAAAGAGCAAAATGACCTAAAAACAAACACTTCAATCATGATATTTTAGCCTTGAAACCACAAAACCAAACATTTCCAATCAAAATACACAAATTATATGTATTCACACACGGCTCCTGTTGGCACACAACTCTGTTCCAGTCACTTTAGCTCAAAGTGTTAGCAAACACCCAAAGCATGACTGCAATTATATGGATGATGCAAAATAAATGTCAACTGTGACACAAACTGCAATTAAAGCAACACTGAAAGTGATTCTACTCGGAACATGAACCATTTAACATAAACACTAACAGTTGTACCTTAACTCTGAACCCGGGTTAAAGTATTGAGTTTTATTTATGCGTCTAAACTGTCATTACTAGGTGAATCTTTTATGGCACAGGGTAATCTGGGTCACAGTCCAGTTAAGATCCAGAACTGAAACTATAATCAGTGTGCTAACTGCTTCCATGTGTGTCAGCCTTTTCTCTCTGTTGTTTATGTTTTTCATGGTTTAGTGCTAAAAGCCAACTTGGAAACCTTGAAAGAATTAAAAACTCAGACAATCTGTTCCACTCATTAAGTTCTGATGAGGCTCTAATGGTAAAATTTGAAAATATTTGTCATTAAACTTAAATTTCTGTATTATTATTTTTTTATTGGAACGTTTAATTATCCTAAATGTTGTATTTTTATTAGCTGTCAGTGGAAAATCATCCTAATTTACAGAAATAAAGGCTTGAAAACATCAGTCTGTGTATTCACTTTGTTATTTCAGTTACTATAATAACTTAGCAATATGTTTCTCATTTAACATTCACATTTTACCCACATATATTATTTCAGATTACTAGGATTATTAATATTTGTTCCATCGATATTCAGTAACTACTGATAAAGTTTAGAGAATTGCCAAGTAAATTATTGCTGTAGATTTTATGTGGAAAAACAAATTTAGATGATGCTGAGATGATGTTTTCAAAGCTAGCAAAACGGTTAGCGCAAACAAAAAAAAAATTAGCAGATTAGCAGAAGTGTGTTCACTACTGCTATTATCAAACAGTACATCTTAAAAATAATCCAATTCAGAGCTCAACTCATGTCAAAATCTACTACATAAGCATTTTTTAAAGGATTTTTACTCGTTAAAACATCTAGCTTAGCTTCTGTTGACCTCTCTGCATTCGAGTCCTGCTTGCATCTCGAAAATTAACAGATTATCAACTGGACTATGAGGCGGGAGGTTTAGGATGCTAACCTCCGACCGGGCTGATCTTGTTGGTGATGGCGTATCTCAGAATCCGCTCCTCCTTGACGTACATCACAAACACCCTCTCCATGTTGATCTGCAGCGTCTCCGGGGTGGCAGCCCGGTTTCCGTGGCGACAGTCGCGGTAGGTGATGTTCTGCTTCAGATGGAACGTGTACGACTCTGAAACCTTTTCAGGCAAACCGACGGAAAACTCCCTGACAGAGCTGGAGGTGGTGACTGCAGGACGAGAAAACAAAAACAATAATCTGCTATTCGGATAATCTTCCTCCTTGAGCTACTGAACAAATGCACCGCTCCCGACCAAGAACAACCAATCAGAGCCAGGAGGCGGGTCTTAACGCTGTCAATCAACCTCGTGTACAATGCTAAATGTGCTAATAGCAGAAAAAGTTGGAAAACCCTCACCAGTGGCTATGCTAACTACTCTTAGCATTGTTAGCAGGCTATGTTGTGTTTTGTTGAGAGTGATTGATAGCGCTGAAACCCGCCTCCTGGCTCTGATTGGTTGTTTCTAACTGAGTGGTTAGTACTGGGAAGAGGCAGAACATAATGATAATTTTGACAAATATGTGACATACTGTAGCTTTAAAATGGTTTAAATTGACCATCTCATGTAATATAATGTTTACCAAACGGGTAGTACTGGTAGGTCTCCTTGAAGGGCTTCACAGTAACTTCAGCTCCAGGTGGAACGAAGGGAACATTGCCACTAATGACAGTATCCACAGTGAGGTGGTTGTGTTCGTCAAGGCCGCGGCCAGTTTGCGTGATGGACAGGCGCTGGTTGCCGGGGCTAAACACCACCTCAGCATGACGAGTGAACTCTGCACCTGGTAACAAAACATCAACAAATCAATCACTGTCAGGTTTGCTTTTTTACACTGCTTTACTGGTGCTGCTCTTGTCTACAAGGGGGGAAAAAATGTGCTCTCCAAAACAAACACGCATGCAGCTGTTTCCTATTAAACGGAGGAGGTAGACTCTTCATATCGCATCGCATCTCTGGAGAAAATGCATCTGGCTGGGCGACGAGTCAGCGAGGCACAAAATGTCCTCGCCACAGAACAATCTGCATGTGTGGCTGGAGTCGTCCAAGGAAATGGACAAAAACAAGATCACCTGTGATTTTAAATCCCGCTTGGCCATTGGGCAGCTCCAGAGCAAACAGCCAGCCGAAAAGCTCTCCGACTGGTGACACCGACATCATGGCCCAGCCCACTGGTTCTGGTACCTACATGACAGAAACGTAAGCTGCTAATTGCGCTAATCAATAACATGACAAGTTAAAAGCTACAACTTTATAATTATTTTGTTTTATATGATGTCGCCTCTACTTCCAATAAAATGAATGACTGCTTACCGTAGCAACTATAACTATAGATTAGACTAACAACAAGCTACTAAAGGTGAATTATTTATAGCAATTAGTTGTCTGTGGAGACTTTCTAATTCACTAAATTAATATTATTTATTTGTAAAATGTAGTTTTATTTTTTTCGGTTTAATATTTTGTTGTGACTGTGTCTCTGGAGGTTAAAGGTTACGTTTTGAGTCGTCTACCTCACTAATGGCTGTGTAAGCTCTTCCATCTGCAACCACGATGTAGGCGTGAAGGTCGATGTTGTTCAGCTCAACCGGAGTCGAACCCACCGTCACCGTGCCGCTCACTTTACCGCTGACACGCTGAGGAGCGCCTGGAGAGCAGGACGACGTCAAACATACAAAAAAGTCTCCTTGTAGACCATTTTTGTGCTTCTTTTAAAGGTTTTAATGGTACTAGTGGCCTTTAAATGGACCAGTGTTGGGAACTGAACTGTGTTTAAAATGTACCGTCTTACCGTCTGGCAGACAATGGCGGCCATTTCCGTAGAAGCCCGGTTGGCAGTGGCAGCAAAATCCTGTGGGGTAATCTGAGCAGAATGCATTCTGGGAACATTGCTGCTGGAACCTAAACCACAAGATAGATCAATATGTTTAGTCATAAAGCTACTGAAAGCAAGCCAAAGATAGTTTTCACTAACCTGGCGCATGTTTCCTTGTTCTCTGTAGTGTACTGGATCACTGAGTAAGAAAAAGAGAGTTATAGTTCCATACTCTGCTTGTTAAAACCCCAAACTTCAGTGAATTTCATTTTGATTTTGTGTTTTGTTGTAAAGTGGAAGGAAAACATTTGGAGCTCAGACAGATCGAATGGAGAAAATCTGCAAACACAAACTCAAATTTAAGACTTTTTCAGGCCATTATACGTTAAATTCGAGACCCGAATCGTGACAGAAATGTACAAAAGAAAGTTTTCTATTTTATACAGTAGCAGTGTGAATATTTTTTTTCTGAATGATTGTGGCATTGTACAGGTTGGCAACAGAAATGAGCCAGTGGCAAAAAAAGCCAGCTAGCAAGGGTATGTTAGCAGCTATTAGCAGTAGCCTCAACTGCCTCGAGTCACTGAACTCACACGACTCAAAATGAAAAGTCCCAGCAGAATGTAGCAGTCTAAATAGAGATCCCGTTACAAAATTTAAGAACTCTGATTAAATCCAGCTTACATATTTTCTAGTTTTAAGGCCTTAATTTCAGAAACAAGTTTTTCAGGCTTTTTAAGGATGCACCGAAACCTTGCAACACATGAATATGCTTCATATTTTCTAGGTTTGTCCTATATTTAACTCCATTCATCTTTTCATTACCTCTGATGTGACATTATGGTTAATTTTCATGTTTCTGTATTTTCTGCTGTATTGCTAAATGCGACAGTGCAGTCGTGTCTATGTTAGCTTTAGCGTCATATTTGTTATCTTGATTACGACATTTATAATTGCTCTGGCTTAAAAGACAGAATTGGAGGAAAACAAATTGGACATAGCTGGTATTCATGCATGGAAATCCAGGCAGGATGTGTGGATGGGATCTGGGGAAATATGTAGACATACACAAACATATGTCGAAGCGCTTCTTGGACAGAAACCAGCTGCTGCAGTCCCACCTCCCACAGCTTTCTGCTCGTGAGGACACGTGTTGCAAAAACCGTTTTCTGCTTCGCTTAGCGACACAATTAAACGGTTCAGATCACCAACGAGACAAACAATCTAACCTTCACAGCTCAGTTTTATCCCCAAATCAATCACAAGAGCTTGGAAAGGCTAAACAATCTGAGGTTTCAATTTTTCAATACAAGAAGTGAAGCAAACTGTTTGTAAGTTATCTGGAAACAAGGAAAATGTAGCAACCTGCATTAAAAAATGGAGTAAACAGGTTTCTTGGAAGCCATGTTGGAAGTTTCCAAAAGTCGGGTAAAACTAAAAGTGACAAACTTTACTCAGTACTTCCAAGTGACTGTTTTCCTTTCTTTTCTTTCTTTGTAACAGCGCACGCACATCTGCTGTGGTGCAGGAGAAATCAAACTTTAAACCTTTAAAAGCTTAGAAAAATGATCATTTTTAAATTCTTAATGTTATTTTTTTAGGGGTGTTTATTGGCGGAGCGGGTGTGTCCCTGTTTTTATTTTCTTCCTGGCGAACATGTGAGTTGATTTTAAGACAAAACAGTCAGGACAAACAAATCTTCGTGTTAGAACGGCCTAGTAAAAGTCCAGATTAAATCCAGCTGGGAGTTTATGACTAAAAAGTGATTCTCAATCTCTCCATTCACTAATTAGAAGCAGTTTTGTAAAGAAAAATGGAGAAAATCTCTAAATGTGCAAAGATTGACACAGGAGGGATGACAAATATGCAGTTCTTACTTTTCAGAATTTTATTTGCAAAAACTTTTAAAAGTAATATTTAATTCTCTGGAACTTTATCTTGTAAAGTTACAATATATGCAGAAAAACCTTTAGTTTAGTAATGTGTTTTTTTTCTCTGTTTTGTCTCATCTTATGACTTCTGGTTGGTTTTCTTATTTCCTCAGATAAAATATATCTAAAATATCTACAATAAGAACAACAGAAAGAAACAAAAAACTCAGTTTTCTTGTAATTTAAGGTAAAATCTTTTCTGAGAAGATCCTGAATTATTCTCTCGTTGAAGCTAAGTGACTTCATGAGTTTCGACCCACACAGACTCGTTAAACCTTATGTAACCAGGTTGACTGAAAACATTTTCTGTTTATGACTAAATCCTTGGAGAGCAGTAGCAAAGGAGGGAGTGCTGAACACACACACACACACACACACGTGCACGCACACACACACACACACACACACACCAGGAGTCGCGCTGCACAACGGCTGTATTGTACTGCTAGCTGCAGAGCAGCTCCGCCGCAGAAAGCAGGGGTAGAGTTACCCTCCTGCTTCTCACTGTTCCTCCATATTGGCTCATATTTGATACATACTGTCACTGCTGAACACAAAAATAAACTTTTAACAGATTTAGAGGGAATTTTAAGAGTTAAACCAACACAAAGTAGTGTTTAAGTATGATTGGAGAGGAAAATATAAATGGTTTTAAACCGGTTTTATAATAATAATAAAAAAATCTGAAAAGTGTGGTGTGCATATGTATTCAACCCTCCATGTTGAACAGCAGGTGGTTTAATTTTCCTTCACACTCAGTGTGTTATACGTAAACCATAAAGTCTTTTATTAAATTTATAAATAGTTTTGAAAATCACCCAAATGAAAGCTGCAGTAAAATGACAAACTAGGGAAGAAATTCACCAGATGTGAACACTGTAAATCTACAAAACCAAATTCAAAAAAGTTTTTTAAAACACAAGAAAACATACATCTCTTATTTTTAAATTTGATTTGAATATATATTTAAGGTATAAGTAGAGTAAGTGTAAATAAATAAACATAGACGAATCTAACAAACAGTAACAACAAAAAAGGATATATAAAGAAAACATTTTTAAGAGACATGTGTTTCTGGTTGTGTTAAATCACTTTCCCTCTTAGCTGCACTTATTGAGCAGCAACAGGATCAGAGCTACTGCAGGGCTGCAGTCTATTACTGCAGTAATGCGACTCCCATTTTCAATGGGGGAAAGATCTGAAACTCGGTTAATTCAGCTATTTGTTTAGCATCATTTCACAACAAAAGTCAACTGGTTCACTGTGGGATTGCTTCCCAGGCAACACACACTCCTCATGGAGCCTCATTGTTGAAAGCTGCTCTGGGTTTGTTCTGTTGAAATACCAGGAATCTGCAACACATGGCGCTACAGAGATAAATTTTATGAGATATATAAGGAATTCGGCTAACTGATGGCTTATTGAATCCAAATTTAGTTTCTTTTCTTTCCCAAAAGAAGCTGAAAATGAAGATTATATTTTTCTAGTTTCTAGCTTACAAAAAGAAAAAAAAAAGATTTTAGTTATAAAGGTATAAATTGGTGTCCAATTTCTATAGAAATGTAATTTTTTTGTCAATGTAAAATAACAAAACTGTTTAGAAACCAATGATTTTTACACAAATATTAAAAATCTACAAAGAAATCAACTGGAATGATATGATTTTTTGCTACCAAGTCTTGCTAACACAAACACTCTTCAGTGAGGAAGTTGTTACTGTGGGAAGAATAGATGAATTTAACTATTTTCCATAAAATAAAAATCAATATTTTTACATATTTGTTGTAAAAATATTGCTGTGATTGGTTGTTTTTCGTTGGGAGCGCAGCATTTCTTTAGACGGCAATAGTAGCTTACGGAAGAGATGGAGGAGATTTTCACAGACTATTTGTCTCATATTAAACCGTTGTGACATGGTGACAGTTTTAACAAATATGTAAAAAAAAAAAAAAAAAAAAATTTTTATGCAAAAGTGACATACTGCACCTTTAAAAAGAGAATAGCAGCATCTCAGCTAAAATAATTTTAGCTAGATTTTCTAGCTAATTTAATCGCTGTAAAATCTTGCTCCTAATATAAATAATTAATGAGAACTTACAGCATGAAGACTGGGCAATTCTTACTGCTACTGTATTATAATTCATAAAGAAAAAACAGCAAATAGTTACATTTGAAATTAGCAACCCAAAGAAAATCAGAAGTTAGCTACAAAATCCTATAAGTTGCAGTTTTAAGCAAACAATGTAGGGAACGACTTTTCATGCTTGATAAGACCAAATCTTTGGTGGATTATCTTTTTATAATCTAATCACTAGTCATTCAATTTCTATGAGGATTTTGGATCTAATTTACCAAACTAAAAATATTTTTATTTTAGAAAGAGAAAGCCCACACCTATAACTCCCTACTTATTTTTCCCATGCTATTCTTAGCATGATGTTAGCCAGTAAACAAAAACAGATCCAGGTGTGGTTTGCCTCTCACCTCCTGTGTCAAAGTCAACATCATCTTCATCCACGCTGACGACATGACCTCCAGGGGAGAGGGGCAGGTTGCTTCTCAGAGGGGGGTAGACGTCCAACACCTTCAAAGGAAGCTGCAGAACGAGAGAATAAAAGTTGATCAACTCACAAAATCTCCAGAAATCTATGAGGAGGGAAAACGTTGCATTGACTGTACAGGAGGCAGAATCAGTTTTGTTGACAACAACATTCCCCACAGCCGCAGAATGTGGAGGAAAGCCACTACAGCTTTAAACTGCCCTAAAAACTATTTGGATTTCTGTTTCTAAGTTCCCTGAAGTGAGAGAAGAGACAGGAAAAGACTAGAAAGAAATTAGGCTTCTCAGCTCCTTAGAAGATTTATGTCAAGAGTTTGTTCATCCTATTTGCATGAATCAAGGGAATGAAGGAATGATCCACTTTTTCACCTTCCAATACCGATATCTGAAGTTTAGCATCGTCTGATATCGATCTGATACAGTAAAACAACTGAACTGACTTAAAATGTTAATTTTTTAAACACAGACATAAATGTAATGAATAACAAACTTATTGTTAATAAATCTGCACTTAAATACACTAATACTGTCACAAGCTTGATCAAACATATAAAAACAACTTTAATTTGTTCAGTCAGTGCAATTAGGAGAATAACAGAGGATGTAAAATCAATAATAAAGGCTGGCAAAAACAATACGTTGACTATCTTGGTCAAACTAAACAAATCTTCCAGAAAATTAAGTTAGGAATAAATAATAAAGGATGATGTCGCTCAGAGAATGAAGCATAGAATTAGACTGAATAGATCTACCCAAAAGATCAGACACATTGTCACCGATATCCGATCTAGAATTTGTTCCAAAATCTGGACCGATACAGATACAAGTATCGGATCGGTGCGTCTCTACTGATTACAAGAAGGAAAGTAAGAGGAAGACGATTGAATGAAGGAGAGTTATTTGAAGCAACGACTTAAGGATAAACTTGTTACCTGTGGTTGCTGTTCCTCGACCCGCTGAGTGCCCCCTTCAGGAACCGTCAGTGGAAACCCAGGTGGAGCATACTGCCTTTCTACCGGGTCCAAGGTCAATGGCACGTCTTCTCTGCTGTACGATAACTGGCGATCGGAGTCTTCCGATCGAGGATTTGGAGAGTCGGGACTTCCAGCAGCATCCACTTCCTCTTGGCTCTCTGGCTCAAAGTTGTAATCATCAAACTCATATTCAGGAGTGGTTGAGTCCTTGGAAAGAGAGCAAATGAAGACTTCAGAACGATGAGATGAGAGACCTGAACATTGGACGGCACAACAAACTATTATTACCAGGTAGAGGCCGTAACCAGCAGTAGGGGGGACAGCAAGGAGACCACCAATGGATGCAGGAATGATCTCTTGAAAAGAAAACCGTTTTCCAGTGTGGAAAAGCCAAACACCTGGAACGCCAGTATTCCCAACCCTGGAGAATCAGATCAGGATTCATCAGGTACAGTTGTCAAGTTTTTCCCATCAAGCCAACCAACCAGTAACAATATTTTCTTTCTGATAAATCTACTTAATTTTCACATTGTTTGTTTTAATTTGGCATTAAGAGAATAGATGACAATAGTCCAATGATACCAGGGTTGAAAAGAGGAAACTAAATCAGCATGTGGAGCAAAAGTACAAATTCAAAAGTAAAAACATCAGACAATGCAGAACGAACTTTAAAATGCCTAGCCTAGCAACAGTGTTAGGTTTCTTGGTTGATAGCTAGCCTCATCAGTGAACTGAGTTATTTATCTAAGCAAATACACCGAATATTTTAAAAGGTTTTCTGTTTTATTTGCTGTTTAATTTACAAGGTGAACAAGATTAGAAGTGTTAGCCAACTTATTTGTTAGCTTGTAGCCACCATTTTTCTCTCCATCTCAGTTGTATATGAGTTTGTTGTAAATATTTAAGAGGCTAACAGTGTAAAGTTTCTAAAATGTAACTTTTTTCTGATGTTCAGAACGATCCCGGTCATTTACATGATTGTTTATAATCTTGCAGGTTTCCCCAGTGTATTATAAGCCTGCCGGGCCACCAGGCTTTACCTGTGCAATCACTTAACTGTTTTTAAATCATATGGTCCATGGCTGCCAAAGGTTGATGGTTTTAAGGGCTTGTAATCTAATTTTACTTACTGAGAAAGCCTTTTAACACTGTTTTCATCTTGGGCAACGCTATAAAAAGGTCCATCGGTTTTGGAGATGATGAAAAAAGAAACTTCTCCTCTACTGAAGCCAACTCTAGCAGGAAACTCTATCTCCACATTGTAGGACTCCTGGGAAAACAAATGGAAAACAAGTGATTTCAAACCAGTTTTAGCTGAAACAATACATACATACCGCATGTCTATAACACTGCAGATGACTCAGGAGGTTTACCTTGGGTCGCGTCCCATAAAAGTTGAGTCCATCTTCGGGATAAAGGAAGAGAACGTACGAGTCGGTTTCATCGTATCCAATCACAGTTTGGAACGTATTGACCTTCAGAGACACAATAAAGAAACACAAACTGAAAAGGACTCAAACAGACGTGAGTGTAAGATGTGACTTTATTTATAAAGTCGTACTTCACATATTATTCCTCAGTAGGAAGCAACAGACGTAGATAAAGTCTGTAGCCACCTTCAGTCTCTCTACTTCATGCAGCTTCACCATCATTATCTTCCATTTGCTCCCTACTTTCCCTACAGATCACAGTGTCGTCTGCAAACAACGTAATCATCCCTTTGTGATTATACTGGTTTAAAGGGATTTGTTTTGGAGTTAATATGGAAATAATCTCTCTAAACAGAGATTCATTATTACAATGTAAATCTTGTATTTTATGAAATTGTAACAATCCCATACCAGGTCGTGCTGCTATCTGCTGTACCCCAAGTGACAAGGCCGCCTCCTCTGCTTCAAACACTCACCTCTAATGTTTAATCTTCTCACTTCTCCTCCCCCCTTCCTCTCTCATCTCCTGTTTCGCTGTGTATTGTAGGCTTCTCACCCCTCTTTCCGCTCCTTACACCCACCACAACCATTTGTTGATCTGCCTTTCTAAACATTTAATCTATACGGACCGACGCATGAGGAAACGTGGGCCACTCTGCCTACTACAAACCACACTACAAACACTCAGATTTTATGAATGAGGGAAACACTTTGAGCAACCCTACGCTGTTTTTCTTTGGCGCTGTTCCTGGTTACCTGCATGCACATCGACACAGACAAACAGAAACCGATGTATATACAACACCGCTGGTGCTGACCACCCCCGGCCCAGATGTTGAGCTCCCCAGCTGTCTCCCTCTGAGTCTGACCGTCCTTCAGGGTGCTGTTACAGCTTGGAAACCAGATCTCATTAGACAAAGAGCCACAGGGCGCAAACAAACACAGATGTCCCTTTGCTTATAGTCATCTCATGTGAATGTATGTGGGCCTGCTCCTAATTGTTTACATCAACATCTTAAACCTGTCTTGTTGTTTGTAGGAGGGGGAGGACTTTGTACTGTCCAGACTCTTTCTAATTAGTGAGGAGCAGGAATTTTTTAGACAGTTTTTGTTTAAATACTGCAATTAAATGTAAGTAATCAAGGCAATTAAGAGATGGGTACAAAAAGGTGGTTGGGGTGCATATTTGTGTGTTTCCCCCTTGTATTAAGGGGCTCTGGAGGGAGAACCTTTCAAAGGCCAGAGGAAAAGGTTTAGTAAATCAGAGAAAAAGGAAGTATACTATAATCTATAGCCTAAAGTATTGGCTCAATCACCTCTTTAAAGCATTGAATTCAGATATTCCAATCACCTCTGTGGCCACAGATGTACAAAAAAATCCAGAAACTAGGACTGCAGACTACTTTCCAAAGGAATGGTCTACTCTCAGGAGGTCAAGAAAGTCCAGGATTGTACCTTGTGATTTTTTTCTTCTCACTACTAAATAACCCATATTCAAATGTTAGTGGTATTATAACAAAGTGGAAATGATTGGGAATGACACCAACGCAGCCAAAGCGATCGAGGATCTCCATTCAACCCTTACGTCCCCAAGTGCAATGCAGTGCGTCTGGTGGTGTGATGTTTTAGTGGAACATGTTTCCATGCTGCCATCGGAAACATGTTCTCTGCTGTTCTGTAGAGTGGTGAATGTTGCTTCTCTGTCTGGCAATCCACAGGATGAGTCTTTTTTTGGCAACGGCCAGAAGGACACTTGCCTAACCGCACTGTGTCCAGAGTAACATCTAGTAAAGGGATTGAGGGTCTGTTTTTTCGGGAGCTACATCTCTTCCCATTGGTTCCATTGAAATGAATACCAACGTATTTTGGATAATATGATGATAAACACCAGTACACAAACTAAGGTTTGTAAAATCATGGATGAGTGAGTCTGGTGTGGAAGAACTTCACCGGAAACCCCATCTTAGATGAGCAGAGCCTATTAAAGGTTGTCCAACACATTATGGGTTAAGAATCCATTAAGTCATATTGCGACCTAATACTTCCATAGTGTAGATCTGCTTAAGTTGGGGAACAACAAGCAGACAGTCGTCAGCAGGGAAGGCTAAGGGGGAAACGGATATTGAAGTTTGGACACTTGATCACAATGAAGAGCCAAATACCTCCAGCACTAAGCAGTTTGAATGTAAAGATAATTCTCTTCCTGGGTTGGCTTTATTGCTGTTTGCCTTGTGTTTGGCCTAAGACCTTCTCCTTATGGAGCATGGTCAAAACGACTCCACTAGAAGACGCCCAGAGGGCATGCAAAGCATACTTAAGGATAACATCAGTCTCTTTAGAGGCAGATAAATAACAATTTTACTCTATGACATGATATCAATCCCATTTCCAACATAATTTTTTTCATAGTTACACAAAGTTTAAACCCATTGGTGAATGTTGAAACAAACAAAGACTAGCTCATCCTCCACTCAGCTCTCACATCACTACAACAAACTGGGAAGGAACGAAAGTACATTTCCACCACCATCCATTTGTCTCATGTGGAGCAGGACAGCAGAAATCTGGCACATCTAGTTCCACTTTCTGGACTCTCTAAAGGTTTGGTTAAAGAGTTTGGGGGGTGGATGAACTGGAGGGAAACGGTGTAGATCTGCTAAGTTTAGGGAACAACAAACTGAACATCTTCTGGCAAGAACACCAAGGGAGTCAACAGCTACTTGAGTTTATGTATGATGAAGAAAACCCAAATACCTCTTTTGAAAAAATGTTTGAGCTTTTCTCTCCCCACACACATAGTCACATTCAATAAATTAGAGCAGATATGTTCCTATGAGTTTCGTTTGTCCTTTAAGCAGGTATTGATTTGTCTTTACCGTTGGGAATGGGAGGATACAAAAGCACTAAGTAAATGTTGAATTCACTTGGAATGTCTTCTCTGTGTGACTAAACATTGTGTTAATGTTGTTACAATCACTAATGACTAATGCTATAATCTTCAGTTCGCTCCACCTACTACAGTATATTGGGAAAGGCCCATTTTGTTATGTCTTCCTCCCAATCCCGCCTCTATCTGTTTGGTTGTTTGCCAAATGCTTGTGCTCTTTCACTGCCTTGGCAAAGACCTCTCGGTGTTCTTTACAGACTCACAGCTGGAAGAAAACAAATTACAGCCAACAGAGATGAAAGGCTTTCAGAAATTGTAGCTCAACACTCAACCTTCCTGCAGACATTCCCGCACACCTTTTTCTTTTTTAAAACAGGGTGCTGACACTGGTGGTGCTGACCAAAGACAAACACAGACATAAATTACTGCAAACCTTCTGCTGCTGCTTTTTTTTTCGGGGAGATTATAGATGATTTATGTTATGTGGGTTGCGTTGTCTGCCTGATTGCTGTCTGGACGTCCCGGTAAATAATTACAATGTCTGCATTAAATTTGAATCACACAGCTTCATGTAGTGTGTTCTGTTCTGCAACATGTGTTTCACATGTTTCACATTACACGTAACAAACCGCAGAGCGTCACAGTCTTTAATTTAAACAACCCAAGACCTCTGTGTTAATCAGAGTTGATATACAGGGCTTTATTTAAAACTTTATTTGGCTCACTAACTAACTTTATGAATACCTCACGATAATATTCACACATCTAGAGCTTTTAAATGTTTGTCACGTTAAGAAAAAAGATTGATACATTGATTTTAACATGCTTTACATTAACACCTTAAGGCCTAAGTCTCAAATCTCCGTCTGGATATTTTCTCTTATTTTATTTGTATGGAGTTCTGTAAATGTCCTGTTAGTAAATATATTTGCCCGTTTATCCAGAACATTCTACATTTAGCAGTTATTTAAAGTCTATTAAAAGAGTGTTTCACCACATTAAAATAATAATAACCTGATAATGGCTGGAAAGCGCAACGTCTCCCCTTTCAGAAACCGTTGGTATTTTTCAGATAGCGCAAAGTATCGCGGAGTTACGGTCCTGCAAATCTGGCTTGTAAAAACTGCTGACAACTCTGAAAACGTGTCTACAAATTACTTAAGATGCTTCTGGTATCGCTGTAAATGTTATATAATCTCTATTTTTGTGTCTTTTTTTGTGTCTCTTCGGCCGACACATTCGACTGAATAGCTAAAAACATAAAAAGTGCAGCACAGATGTATACAACCCAATTTATTCCAATACTTCTAAACAAAATCCAGTCCTTAAGAAGGCACCATATTAGTAAACAGAATCCAGATTGATGGACTTAAACAATGAACAAAACCTGTTAGGCACAAACAGAAGACTGGAATGATAGATTATGTGTTAGAATGGTCCAGTCAAAGTCAAAGGCAAGACTTTAAAATCTGCCTGAGTTTGGACCACGTGCCAAAGAAAAATGGGAAAAAACTGGAGTCTCTAAATGCAAAACTGGCAGAGAAGCATCCCAAATTACTTGCATCTATAACCGCAGCAGCATTAACTCTTTTAAAAACCATGTGTCATTTAGTAAAGGTAACATGCTAACTGCTGAAAATACCTCCAAAGAAACCCATTTGCGTAATTACATAGAAGCGCTGCATTTCGGCGCTGTAGTCTTGCACAAATTGAAGTCAGAGGTATGTGTAGTGTGGTTAGCCTGGAGCATAATGTGGAAAAGAGGTCAGGATCCATGTTCTACATGTGTGTTTTTGGTTACTGGTGTTTCAGCCCGTTAACCACAGAGCAGCTGCAAACAGGCAGAGACACAGACAGCAGCTGTGGTCCGGTTGCCAGTATCACCAGCGTGGCTGCAGCGTGGCTGCAGCGTGGGAACTGGCAACACAGGCACACACATTAACACACACCGCCGCACTGATTTCTGGTCAGGAACTGTCCACTCAATGCTCCACTCATGTCTTATAAACTTTTGTGTCTGAGTTTATAAACGTTTGAATTGACTGAAGAACATTTCCAGATTATATTCTGGTTTGTTGAGAGAAAAAAACATATTTTTTCAGACTGGTTTCCAGATTTAATGTCGTTTTTGTCATCCTCACCTCTTAAAAAACTGAAAATCTCAAAGGGTCCCACTGCATGTGGTCAGAATAACATGGTGTTAAAGTTGAAGAGTGGTCAGAACACGCTTTGAGGCTGAATGAACATAATCCAAGAAGAACCCCCAGTCGTCACAGCTGGAGGGCCTCAGAAACAACAAATCATATTCCTGAAACGCTTCCTATGGTGCTAAAGCGAAAACCAAGTTGAATTTTCCACTTGTAGCTCTCATGTGAGGAAGACAGGAAAACTAAAGGGACATTCTGTATGAAATGATCGGCTTAAAACCCTCTTAAGTAGAAATCCTAAGTTTCTATTCATATGGAAGAATTTTCACCCATTCTTTGCTGAATTCCTTTCCTTCAAGTCGGCCACTAAATTTAAGGGTTTTTCTCACCATCTCAGTCAGATTTAAGTCTGTACTTTAACTAGGTCACTCCAAAACCATAATTTATTGGGGATGGCGGGACAGTCTCCTTCAGGATTTTCACCAATAACAGAAAACATAATAGTCCCTGTTGGTACATTGTTTGTTTTATGAAATGCTGTGTTTGTTTTATTCTAGATGCAATGAGACAAAAGTGAATACAGACTTTAAATATATTATTTACATATTATTTAGTAGTTTTAGCTGCATTTCTCCAGTTCTCTTCAATATTACCACAGGTGTGATGAAAATCACCTCTTTTTCATTTTTTAATAAACAGAAATCTCCTGACTAAGCTCAAGTGATAGAGGACATTCCCTGGAAAGGTAAGTAATGCATCTGTTAGATTATTTTGGGGTAGATTAGTTGGTTTTTATGAAACTTTTGGAGTGATGAATATCAATATGATTTAATAATACATAAAGGTGAAGCTACGTTTATTGCATAAAGACTGGAAGTACTTACAGATACACTGCAGCTATGATGGTTAAAGTGGTGAAAGAAATCGCTAACACTGCTCCATTAACACATTCGTTAAAATAAAGTAGGCATTAGCCGATCTATTTCCCACTTCCTGGTTTTTAAGCTAAGTTAAGCTAACCTAAATTAAGCTAAATTAAGATAAGTTAAACAGCATCTGCTAGCTTAAAATCCATGTTTTGATCAAACTTTTACCTTTTAAACTACACTTCTGATCATTATTTTCTGGTCAATATTATTCGAAGCAGAATTACAAAGATTAAAACTGAAGGTAGAATTCTGTAAATATTGATAAAAACAAAAATTGAAAGCTTTCCTGCATAAATCATTACCAAAGTAAGCAAACTTAATATACCAACGTCTTTGTGTTCAAATTGATAAATGTTATGCTAGTAGCATTTTTCTGCATGTAAGTCAATCTATCTTTTTAAGAAAGAATGATGTGAATGGTGACTCTCTTGCTTTATTGGTCTTCATGTCTGTTATTTGTTTCCTTAAGCACTTCTTGTTTCCCGTCCAACTCCAGAACACTCCACAGTCTGGCCCCTCCCCCAAAACGCCATCCCATGACTTCTTATACACAACCTAAAAAACACACACTTCAGGTTAATCAGTTCACACACACACATACCATCCCAGCCCCCTTCCACTCCACCCTGCACCTCTGGCTAATGTCTTCAAAGGAAGAGGCTATCAGTCCAAAGGAGACACAGTGAAGCAGAGACACCAATCCGTTCCAAAAGGATGGACCCTTTAAACTACAAACTCCAGTAGATCAGGAGACTGATCCTGATTTAAAACATTGGCATCACTGCAGTCAAACCAAGCTCAAGGTACTGAGCAAAGTCCTAAAGTGCTTCATAATTGTTTCAATATTTGGCTTTTGATCATGCAGCAAGATAGAAATAAATCTAAAAGAAAATATACAAGGAAAGCGAAGACAAAGAGCAACCACTGCTGAGAGGGTTGGACAGTCACAGAAAGATTCCTTGGGGGTTTTCCTTGAATCTGCCACTCCCTTCATCCCACCATCCCACAAGCTGCACAACAGGAACTACAAAGCAATGTTTGTTCAATCGATCACCTCAGTCTGCCTGGCTTTACTTGGAGACTTTCCCAGGGTTTAACCGAAGCAAAGTTTCTGATGCAGTTCAAGAAAACCTTTTCTAACAGGCCTGTAACTGTGACTTGCTTAAAATGAAGGGCCTATATTTTTCACAAACATGTAGTGACTCAGAAAGTATTGAAACTTTATGCTTTTCATTGAATTAGAGTTTTTTGTGATGGAAAGGAAGGATGAAAGATTCCCAGCTGTGGATCTGTGTAACTCCTCCAGAGTTACTATAGACATATTGAATGTTACTGATAAGTGATCGTCTGAACGCAGATAATTTAAATACCTGCTATGCAGATGATCTGTCAGAGATGGTGAGTGGGTCATATTAAGTATTTGTTTTACTGAACCCAGTAAAATAAATCCACACCACATCTACATGTTAAGGTTTTCAAAGTCAAGCTAGCATAACTACTTCCGTCTCCCTAGCTATTAACCTGACCTGTGTAATGTGATACACTTGGACTTTATTGTTGACAATTAGTAGCAAAGCACTGTGTCCCATTTCTTTCATATATCATGCTGTATATTTAAGATTTAGTGCGTTATGCTGGTAGGTTAGGTAGGCTAACAGCTAAAATCAATGGTATTCATCTTCGGTGAATAGGTTTTTGCCCTCCATTGGCAGTTGTGCTGTACTCCTTTCTTGATTTACATAACCCCAACAAAATACATTGCAAGTTGCTGTTTTAACGTGACAACGTGGATTTTCAAGGCATGAGTTGTGAAATACTGTAAATCCGGTCAACTAGCTTAAGCTTATATCTTGTGGAAAGGAATGAAACAGGTGCACAACATGCAGCTAGTTTAGCCCACGTACTGCACCATTCATCATGGGAGCAACAGCTGGAGCTGGGCACATCTGTCAAACAGCTCCTGCAGGGAAAACTTGGTTGTTTTATTTGTTGACCGTTCTAACCGTATGGACATAAGACACATACTTTGTGCACTTACTATTCGTTGGTTTTAGCATTTGTTGAAGTATTGAAAGACTTTAGTGATGACTGTTGATGCATTTATTGGAACTTGCAAGGTAAACAAACATGACTCAAGTTGTAGCCTACAGCTAAACTCTTGACCCAGTTTCAGCAACTTATTTCCTCTCTACATTCCTCTCAAACCCCCAAACTATATGAAACAATATTTCTAGAAACTTTATGAAGACTAGGTAACATACTGAGAGGGGAGACTTGGTCTATGCTTGAGTGGGTAAGGTTAGTGTGGGAACTGGAGGAAGGAGTAATGGGTTGGTAGGGCGGGGGACTCTTTGATGACACTTAAAGATGGCCTCTGACCCTTTAAAAAGGTTAAGAGGCAGATTAGGAGGGGAAAGGTGGGGGTTATGTACCTCCCACCTCAGGATTAGTTTGAACGAAACACGATTTACTGGAATTTGGGACTGTGTGTCTCCAGAACACCAGCCCATTAGTAGGGGGTTGAATTTGGACAAAGGTTACGAGTGTTGTACCTTGTTGGTGGCGCCATTGGCTCGAGCTTGTTCTTCGTACGCAGCGACGTTTTCCCACGTTGCCACCACGGCATGCGTGGGAGTGAATTTTGCATCTGGGAAGCCCCGGTGAACCTCCTGGAGGTGTAAGATGAATGAACCAACGGATGAAGAAGGGAGAGAATGTCAAATGAACAAGGGAAGGACAATGAGATGCACTAATGGAGGATGAACCAAAAAGGGAAGAAGTCAAATCTGAAGCACGGTTTTTACATTTTTGAAGTTTGAAAACCAGACATCTTTAAAACCAACATACCTGAGCGAATCTGTTAAGTATGCTGGGTGTTTCAGTAACGCGGTAGTAAATGTTTCCTCGTCCTCCACTTGTGTCGATGTCGGCTAGGAATGGAGCCACAACAGGGAAGTCTGTAGGCAGACCATCATCAACATACTGCTTTTCCATTGGCAGATCCTGAGCCGAGACGATGCCATTGGTGGCCACCTAAACCAAGACACAAATCAAGCTTTGGTGTTAAAAAATGACTCCAAATAAACCCACATCCCCTATAACCCACTGGAACCCCCGGGAACCACATAATGAACCTCTTCATTGCCTCCCTAAACCACTGGAACAGCCCCAAGGATCCCCTGCCTGGACCTGATTATGTTTAGGAAACCAGCAAACCACATTTAAATGACTTTCAGTCTGATATTATCCGTGATGGCAGAGCATGACCAATAATTCCTGTGAAGTGTGATGCAAAGAAGTACAAAATGAACAGATTTAATCCAGAGAACGTTGAATGATTACTGCCCAGACTGACGAACTTTTACTTGAAACATCTCTGTTTAGTATTCACTTTATTAGGTACATCTGTTTAATTACTTAATGTTTCCAATTTAAACTGGTTTTTCAGATGACTTGCTGAAGTTCAAACTGAAGTTTGTTCACTAATGTTTCCAAAACAACCCTTGCAGAACAGCTACATTTATGAAGATTAAATCGTTGTAAAAATTGAGAAAATGTATAATTTTCCTTCCACTTCGTTAAATAGACTTCATAACAGATGGTTTTGGCAACAGCCTGTTGTCGTTCATTCATTTTTTCATATTTTTATTCGCAAATTTAAAAATAAATTACAACACGATGGATTCTGTAGAGTTTGGAAAACCTTGTAGCCTGTTTCTTACCTTTTATTATTATTATTATTACAATTAGTAATAATAATTTTTTTATACAGGAAAATTTATTGAAACTTACAAGAGAGACCTGTTAGATACATCGGCAAATGACATAAAAACAATAATAATAGCTTCACCTGCTTCGTTTATGATTGTTGAAGTACATTAATAATACTCTAATGTTAAAAAATGTATAAACAATTATAGCTAAACAGTAATTTTCTTTTCTTTTTTTTTTAAACATCTTTTTAGTGCATGAACTCTTTCCATGTTAAGGAGAATGACAGACTGGAGCAAATTTGCAAATGCATTGGAACAAATTAAGCTATCACAAGCTAAAAATGGAGGAAAAAAATAAAACTAAAAAGTGACTTACATAGAGCTGGGAAAAAGGGGAGTCAAAAAAGTAAAAGGGTCTTGGTAGGGTCAGCGCTCTGGATGTCTCATCGTCGCCCTCTGGTAAAATTAAATCTCCGTTCAAATCCCCGAAAGGGAACAGATCCGTCCTCCGGATGGCTGTGACCACACACACGGTGCAGCTCCAGCAGCACAGCAGAGCCGCGGTCAGCATCGCTCCTCTGTCCATGGGCAGGCCGAGCAGCTCTGGCAGCAGAAACGGCCGGACTCGGAGAGCGGAGCAGCGGAAAGGAGGAGAACCCCGCCGGGACCCAGCCGCTCCTGCCGGGGCGGGAGGGAGGAGCTTAGCCCCGCACTGATTGGTCACAGGCGGGCTGAGTGACACGCTGAGTCCCGGTGCTGGAGGTAACATCTGGCTCGAATTAAGAGAAAAGGACAAATGGAGCATTTTTAATCCGGATGTAACAATATCTGTTTCTCAGTGCTCATGAAGACATGTGATTCCGTAACTATCTTAATACACGCACAGTACTCGGTTCACTGAAAAACTATAAACTTTAAAAATATCTATATTTATGTTAACATATTACTAAGAAAGAAATCTTAAACTTTAATTTCTAATATTTATTTTTATTTATTCAGTTTAATCAAGGCAGCGACATCAACCTGGCTCATTTGTGCCATCTAGCGTCTGCACCAGTGTACTGCAGCCTCACTTTAAATCCCGTCCCACTCCTTAACATTTCTCCACATTTTGTCACGTTATAATCACAAACTTTACCCCATTTGGTAACACTTTATTTAAAAGGGTGTGAATAAACACGATATATGAAGAAGTCTTCCTATATCGTCTACAGTCTTCTTGTGAAGTGTCATTCAGTAAATAATAACTTTCAATGGGCTTTTAATGCAGTTATTTTGCATTAAAAGTATAATTATTAATTAATTATTTACCAAAATTTGCAAAGTTGACACTTTTAATTGACTTTTAATGTAACTTGTAGTGCAACTTTACATTAAAAGAGTCATTATTTACCACATAATGCAAAACTGACACTTTTAATGGACTTTCAATGCTGTTTTTAATGCAGCTTTGGATTAAAAGTTTCTTTATTTACCAAATAACACTTCATAACAATATAAACATTTACGAAGACTGCTTCATGTTCATAACAGGTGTTATGTCATGTTTATGACAGTGTCACCATACAGTTATACTCACACATTTGTGTTTAATTTATACACAGAATAAAAATCTCTTTATTGTCATTGTGCAAGAAAGTACAACAAATTAAAAAAAATAGCAACTCTCAAAGGCAGTGTAAATAAATAAATAACAAGTAAGTATATTTCAATAAATATACTAAATATAAAAACAGAGTATTTGTGAAAAGAAAACCTATTAGCAGCTTCAAAAGTAAAAAGTTATTCAATTCAGTCATACAGTCAGATTCCAAATCAAGTAAATACATTTCAACTTATCATAGTTATAAATAATAAACAAAAGGTTTCTTTGGAAAACAATAAAACAACCAAAAAGAAGGTAAATACTACAAAGTAAATGAGAATCATCATTTAAATGTTACATGTGCTTTATTACGATTTCATCTGATAGATCAACAAAAATTATTGCAATATGATTGTGAAGTTTAGGAAAAAAAATATTTATGGTTTTCAATAAAAACAAATGCAGATTTAACTAATAACTGAAATGTGTAATTTCAGAGTTCATGACGTAATTACTCAAATAAACCTACAGGTGGCGCCAAAGGCAAGCTTAGACTCATCTTCCTTGTGGTTGAGCATGTTGAGTTAAACATACAGTAACGACTGTTCGCTCAATTAAACTTAACATGAAAACTAACACAGTGGATTATACGGAGGTGGTTGAAAACTGTGAATAATTCTGATACTACATTAGTCATCCTAAATACGACGTGTGATTACCGGACGCTGGCTGCCCACGTCTCAACGGAGACATTTGATATTCAATAAAATTCAAAGAACCCATCAATAATTCAGAATCAGCAGGGACTGAAATGTGTGCTGTAACAGAGGGAGTGGGGAAAACCAAGGACCTTAACGAGACACAGCAACCGAGGCAGGGAGAGCTGGGAAAAACGCAACAAGGAAGGAAAAAATAAAAACTGCAGAGAAGGGGGAAATGGAAGAAAAGTGAAGGTAAAGGATGTGAAATATGGTCCCATGTCACTGAGGTGAAAGAGGTGAAGGGAAGCAAATATGGAGCAAAGGAAAAAGGAAACAGCGATGTGGATAAACAAGTTGAAAGATCGGGATTTTCCTCTTATATTTTTGAGATCTGAACCTGAACAATTAGAGTCATATAACTCTGACTTTATAATAATTCTAACAAACTTAGAATGCTTTCTAAATATATTCACAATTCGTCACATTTTATTGTGATTTCGACTGTAAAGTGAAATGAAAATGATCCATTTACGATTGTGCAACTTGAAAATCTAAATTTTATACTTTTACAGAACCATCTTTTGCAAGTTTGTGCAGAAGAGAAGTCGACCCAAAGCATGATGCTGCCACCATAAAGGACAGTGTTTCTCAGATAATGTGCAAAATCTTATTTTTAATTAGGGAAAGCTGAGAAAACCTTGTATTATCTTCCTCTTCTCAATTATTCCCTTTTTTTGTGTTGATTTATCATATAAAATCAAATCAAAGTACATCATGATTGAGGTGAAAGCATGAAAAATTTGGGATTATGAATACTTTTACAAGGCACTGAATATTCTAAGTAACTGAAAGTGGGCAAAACGAGAGCCGAAGAGAGACCAGGGATGATGAGACAAAATTACAGCAGAACCATTAGGGATTCATTAATGGGGCTGAATGAAAGCACTTTTGCAATTTAAAGGCTTTCAGCGTACATCACTTCCCTTTTCAAGACCAGACAGGCGTTTTTTCTACTCTTCTTAATAGGTAAAACGATGCGACAGCATTTCAATGCATTATGGAACACTTAATATGTTTTCACTAACACTGAGCAGATGTTTGTCTTCATGGCTGGCATCATGATGGCTGTCTGTTGTCAAAAAGGAATCCAGTAGAACCAAACCCTGAAAAATAAAAATAAAAATTTCCAACAAAACGCCCATTTTTAGTCACTTGTTGATTAGATCCTTACTTTGTTGTGGCCATAGGGGAATGGGGCCAAGCCACTGATTGTATCTCTGGGTCATAAGGGACGTATCATAAAGAAGAGAAAGTTATATTAATCCAGATGGGAAATGAGACCCTCATATCTAAAATGTTGTAGGAGGAAGCCCTCGGGGCACTTTTAGGAAGCAAACACACATCTTTCACGCTCCACATTTTGACCCAGGAGGGTAGGCGCATGCACACACACGCACACACTCAATGCTGCACGTTCTCAAAATATCGCAGAGCAAAGAGGAAGCAGTTTCTGCAGAAGGTTTTTGGAGATATGAGACGGTTTCGCCGCGGCACGTACAATCTTCGCTGTTTATTTAAAGAATTGCAGCCTGAGGAGCTTAAACGGGTTGCAGCGTGTAGAACCCACATCAAGATGACCGACTCTGTTAAAGACAAAACGAGTGTAAAAACTCTGAATTGTTTCAAACTGGGAGATTATGTTACCAGAATGCAAAAACACAAATAATAAGAAACTGATATGTTCTCTTTGAGACCTTATTACAGTCAGGTGGACAGCATTTTCAAAGTTTTATTGGGCTTAATTCATTTCTAGTTTTGGTACAAAGTATTAAACATTACAATAATATATTATTAATTTATGGTGCCAATTTGCAAAATGTTTTCAGGCACATGTAGCCCTCTCAGAATTTAAAGAAGAGATGCTTGAAGAGTAACTTTAATTGTTTTGAGCAACAAGTGCAATGCTGGTTTTCTATGAAAATGATCACTTACAGCTGGATAAAATTCAAATAACACATTTTTATGAAAAAAAAATTCTATTAATATTTTGAGGCATAATTGATGTAGAATGTCTGTAGGAGGAGGAAAAAATCTTGAAAGAAAAGATTTACATTTACTAATCCATCTCTAAACCTCTTATTCTTATTTTCTTGTCATAAAATAAGATCTTTTGGATTAGCACATCTACAGAAGAAAAAGAAAAGATGGTGGTTTCACTGTAACAAACTGTGGAAAAGTTGAACAGGTAAAACGATTGTTAAAGCTTGGGGAAGGAAAAAAAAAACTTTATTTATTTCTTTATATTAGTTGTTTTTAATCCAGACTCCCTCTGAAAGCTCCATGTAAACAGATCTGCATACTGAAAGCTGAACATTATGGAGATACTTCCCAGAATGCAAAGGCGTGGCGGCCAGCTAACCAGCTCAAACTTGCACAGCGGCTGTGGGCGTGGCCGCGGTGTGACGTCACCGCCCCGCTCTCTGAGCCCCAGTCAGTTCATGCCCGCTTCATCACATCGCGTCGCGCCTCACCCCTCTCGGCGGCTCACCTTCAGAGCAGCGCAGTCCCGGAGGATTCAAACTTCACCTGGATGTTTCGGAGCCGAACCTGGTTTGTTTGAAGTAGCGGGAGGCAGAAACGCGCTGGAGGGATTCACTTTGACAGCAGGTGAGAACTTCATCATCCGGGTGTTTTTGGTCGCTGGGGGGTCCACGCGGATCTGACAGTAAGGGGCACGCGCTGGTTCTTTTCGCTCCGTGTAAATATTTCCGTGATATAAATAAAAACGCTAGAGCGCCTTAATTAAATCAAAACTCCAGGTTTTAAACATATACTGCGTGAACAAAATGCTCATTATTAAGCCTTATTTTCTTTATATGTATATTTTTAAAAGTGAGAGTTTGTTCAAAAGCTGTCATTTGTAGATTTGACGCAGCCAACAGCTGGACACATCTGTTGGAGATGCGGTTTTTGGCTAAAAGTTGGAGGCAGTTCTTCCTCTTTGCATTGATCCAGTGACATCTGATGCCCCCGATCTTCAGCAGGAAAAAAGAAAGTCAGTCAGATATATGGTTGCAGGGCCACAAAGTCATGCGAGTTTCGAAGAACTAGAAAAGCTCACAAACCTAATTTGGTATGTAAATCCCATTTTTACCTTTACTGGGATTTTATGGAAAGTAGGAAGTAAAAGAGCTTTCAATGCTGTGAAAAATTAGATTTTCTCGCTTCTTGTTTTAGCAAGAAATTGAAATATTAATTTCTGACTAAATTCCCATGAAGTTTGTCGCTATAAAATCTGGAAAGGTTGACTGAGTTTGAATCCCTCCTCGAAGCGATGTAATCTGAGCATGGCAGCGGCTGCAGGAATCTACAGGTCTAATGTTCGAGCAACAATTGTTTCAGAAACAAGACGCTTGAACATCTGAGCATACATGCGATCATCCATTTCTCAGGAAATGGGATGACAGTTTACAGTTCAGCTTGTCAGCTGATGTCTGTTAAATCATAAGAGGAACAACTCCTGGTTTCGCAACTACAGTTGGAGCAATGCTGCACTGCATGCCTTCTTTAAATACAGATGTACTAACATAGCGTATGCTCCGTATAAAGCCTGTTAATCTACACAAAGTGTTGAAACATCAAATTAGAGCGGTTCGGTGAGTCTGTTGTTGAGTGAGTCCAAGCAGTCTGAAGCTCAGGGAGAAACGTAAACATTCTTTACAGATGAGACTTTTAGGTTCTCTGTTCGAAGGCGGAAGATAAGCACATTAAACTAGCAGGTTTTACAATCCTGGAGCAAAGTTATCTGATGTTGGAGCAGAATCAGAGGATCCGATATCAAACGGTTCTGCAACCTGCAGGATGTCAAAAAGGGCTAAATATGTGAGTCTAGATTTGAGTATAATTTTGAGGTTACAAATTTTTTTTGTTTTATTCCACATTAGGCTTAAACTTTTCTTTTCATTTTAAAACATGGCTGATCTAATTCAAGAACATGTTTTTGTCTATGTTTTTTATTGTTCCATCAGTAAATAGTCTTGTAGATTTTGTGACTTTATACTAGAAAAAAAACTTTAGATGGTAAATGTTTTAGACTCCTTTACTAGGAAATAAAATGTAAAAGCAGCCGCCCTGATGATTTCATTGGTTTTACTGAATTGAACTAATTTTAATCAAACTTCAAATAAACTTACAGAAAACATCTTGAGCAAACATAAAGGTCTGCAAATTGTTCATAAATTCTCATTCAAAATAATCATGACAATTTTTTGACTACTGACTATTTTGACTGGACTGTTTTTCAAGAAATGTTTCCGGTTTGTTTTCTATGCCAAAAGAAAAAGAAACGCGTGTTAGACATGTCAGGAAAAAATGGAGGCGTCTGCCAGAAGACTTTTTATACCAATACGTTTGGACCATAATTTGGATATTTTGTTGCTTTTGTAACTGATGATTTAAGATCATTCTTAATTTTTGCTTTTTGTAATAAAATGTATAGTTTTGATTTTATGACTGTTATTCTTGATAATTCATTAAAGTATTTAACTACAATCCAATACAAGATTTTTAGGAAGAGATGAAATTGCAATTGAATATTAACTACCTGCTGGATTAGCTAATGAACTGTTTAATTGTTGCTTCTCTCAGACTCTAAAATATTTTTGTTTGTTTTAACAGGATGGCTCCAGACAACTACTTAAAGATCCACTTTTAAGCTTCTGCTGGATTTGCAGAAACAGTTTTTCATTAAAGGAAAGAAGAACTTGGTTTCTGCCATGTCAGCAAATACCGATATATACAAATATACCAAATGCCACTCCAAAAAAGATATAGAGCCTAATGAATCCCCAATGATCAGCGCCATCATGTTTGGCTTAGGAGTCTTTGGGAACGTTGCTGCCTTGGTGATCCTGGAAATCCGTCGGCGAAGGGACGCCAGGGCCAATGACAGGCGGCGCAGAGGATTGTTCCACATCTTCATCATTTCTCTGGTGTTCACAGACCTGGCTGGAACCTGCCTGACCAGCCCCCTAGTTCAGATTGCCTATGCATGGAACACGACCTTGGTTGGGATGGCTCCTAAGTGTACCAATACTACAAACAACTTCACTAGCAGTGCTGTTAATTGCACTAGCAGTGTGTGTAACTACTTTGGCAGCAGCATGACCTTCTTCAGTCTGGCCACCATATCGCTCCTCTTCATTACAGCGCTGGACAGATGCTTTGCAATAGGACAGCCCTACCTGTACAACCGGGTTGTCACCAAGAAATGGGCCTATATCACAATCTCTGTTATGTTTCTTGTATGTATCCTGTTCAGTTTGCTTCCCTTTGTGGAATTTGGTGTATATGTGCAATACTGCCCTGGCACATGGTGCTTCATTGACATGAACCCTCTTGAGAAAGAGCACCGGGTCTATGCTAACTTATATGCCACAATTATGCTGGTGTTGGTCCTGTCGATTGTGGCCTGCAACGGTTTCGTGGCGTACCAGCTGTTCCGGATGTACCGCCGTCGCAACAGGCAAGGCTCAGTGATGAAGAGCATGAGATCTAGCAGCGAGCGCAGGGTGTTCGTGGCTGTTGAGGTGGAGCACCTTATCCCACTGGTCTTCATGACTATCATCTTCATCGTCTGCACATTGCCCATGGTGGTAAGATGACAGCAGACGACACACATATTGATGTTATCACTTAAAACATCCGTCCCAGCTGTAAATGTAGATGTGTAGTTTTCTCAAGGTATTATAAAAATGCTTAGTTTTGGGCTCAGAAGATAATTGTGGTGCCAAGATAGGTGATTTGTGTCTTCTACCCAATGATAATCATTAAGCATCACTATGAAATAAACTAGTAAACCATAGCACTTCAACAAAGCTTCTGGCAGCTATGATTAGAAGTGGACCAATCAGAGTTTGACAGAGTTCTGACCTAGTTTCAATCTACTACGAATAACGAAAGCTATTGCTGTACAGAGTGGACTTTTGAAAGTCTTTAGTCTTTATGAACAATTAATAGAGTTGTCAAGGTCATTCCCTGGAGACTGTAGACCAAAGATTGGAAACTGAAGAGGCTGTGTCCTGCAGGTTTTAGATACTCTGCTCCAACAACTGATTCATATCATTGAATCACTTTGCCGTTGTTCTTCTGTTTGCAAAATGCTGCCAAAATGTACAAATCTAACATTTTCCATAGTGGTCACAGATCTGAAGCTCAAGACAGACGAAATAAGTCTTAAACAGAACAACTTTGATGTAATATGCAATATATTGAGCCTGGTTCTTGAAAAAGTCGGTTCCAAAACTGCAAAAAAAATAAAAAAAATTCCCAAGTATAAAATGATCTGACAAAGTCTATTTCTCTACTGAGAGCCTGGCATGCATCTGAAGATACTGCTTTCCTGTTAAATAGCTTCAGACACCTTTTGTGCTTCCGCTAACTTCATTTTTAAACTCCTGATGGATAGACAAGGCTAACCTTCAATAATCTTCCCTCAGTAACAACGTCTACACTGAAGAGTGTTATCAACGTAACCTAAGGAATGGTGTGTGCATTAAAATGAGAATATATTGGATTGTTAGCTTTCTAAAGACTGATATCTAACCTTTATGTAATGTTTGTAAACTAAGATTGAGCAGAATCTTGACCTTTTGCTGCAAATTGAGAATAGATTATGTATCTTATGAATGTTAAGAATAGAGTCGCTGAATGACATGAAAAACCAAACCTTAGAGTCATATGAGGTCATAAACTCAAAAACCAAATTAATATCTCCTCATTACGAGAGAACTCATTTTGTCATCATATGACAGTGACAAAAATATACCATCAGTGCAGAATGAGAACTATAACTGAAGAAAATAGAAAATATTTGCAATAGTGACGACCATTATCTGCTTCATTAAACATCAAAGGTTAAATGAAAATGTCAGAAAAAGTCACAAACTCTCAAGTGGACAGAACTATTTTCATTTTCTCATTTTGAGGTTGGCTAAAAAAAATGTGACATTTACCACTGTATGTCTTCTCTCGTATATCTTATCTGATCAACATCAGCTAAAAAGCGAAAGACTGAAAAAACTTGATCTGTGGTTTGGTGTTGTGTCACTCAAGATCTCGGCAGAAGCAGATGCAGTTTATCGCTTCATTCTGGTTCAGGATTTATATCTGCTTTATTTCATTTCCATTTAAAACAGAAACAAAGCTGCTGCGATGGTGCTGATGCCAAAGTTCAAATATTAGATTGATACATTTCGCTCCCAGAACAAAATACATTTATGTCATGTGAGATTTGTAGATTTAATACCTAATTAAAAGACCTAAAAACGCAAATTTTAATGATGAAAACTAACAATAACCCATTTGAAATGGCAGTAAAGAAGACACACAAAGCAAACTTTATGTTCTAAAGGAAAACCATCTTTGCTACCAGCAGGCTGCAGATACAGCGGCTGATTATAATTGAAGTTTAGGGAAGTCAGGATGTGATCAGTAATATCATCAGGAAGCTGTTTGGATGGGAACTGTAATGAGACGATAAGGGTATCTGGCTTTGAAACTGGAATCATAAATTTCACTAATATAACATCTGTCTGATAACAACCTGGGAGGGCTTAGCTAAATGACACCGGGTCGACACTGAGTCAAGAGGTTTGTTTAGTTTGGCTAGCTGACAGAAATGTGATGATGGAGCTGTAATCTACCTGATATAATTTTTCTCAGCAGAGGATTAGCTGTTTACTGCTATGTGGCGGCGGTAAGACGTTTGCATCCTTTCATCAAGTGGCTGGGTGTCATTTTTGGGCGTTTAATTATAAATATGACATTTTCTGTTTGTTCTTTTTAGTGGAATTAGGAGACAGTTTTGGTGGTTTTTAAATATAAGAATATCAGAAAATAATAATAAATCATCTGAATTAAGCAGAGAGTCTCTTCAATGTTAGGTTAAATAGCCCTCAGCAGGTTTTAGAGGCTTTACACCATTTAATTGTGGCTCAGAATTTGATCACATTTATTGGTAAAATTGAAGAGTCCATTTATTTTGGTAGGTTACATCTTTCAAGCCAAGTCAAACAGTTTTTCTAAAGAATGAGCTCAGGTTTATTTGTGAAACTTAATGTCAGGGTGTTGGAACGATTCCAATCCAATTTCAATTTCCATCTGGATTGAGTTTCAACATGAAGTTGGAAAAATATCGAGGTAGTCTTCATTCATGGTCTCAGTCCACCAGCACATGTTCCAGGAAACTCAAAACATAACAGTGCCACCAGATGCTTGACCATTAGAGATCAGAGATTTCTAACAAGTAAACCCTGTTCTAGTGGTTTCTTGCCTTAAACTGGGTTACAAAACATAATCTGGAAGTTGTCTATGTTTTTTCAACTGAATTAGGAATATTTTGAACCGCTGAATCCAAAATGACATCCATTTTACTCAATCCGGTCAGGTTTTTATTATAATTTGATTTAGAGAAATACGATTATCTGACTAAACTGATTACATTTTAATGACGTTATCAGTTTATTTCTGTTAATATTTCTCATCCAAAGAAGGTTTTTGGAGAAAAAAAAGGCTTAATAACAGTGTGTATTAATTAAATGATACAAAGTAGGATTTCTGTAAATTGAGCATTGTGCAAAATTCAGGTTATGAACTTCAGTTTCTTCGACTGCCTCGTATGCTCGGCAGCAGAGAGATCTCTCTTCAGAGTCCAACAGTAATCAACCATCATGACTGCATCCCAAACTAGCATGTAGCTTAGTTCAGAAAGTTGACCCGATTGAGCAAAACCAGCGTGATTTTTGGACTCAGCTCGTCAAAATGACCCTAAAACAGCTGGAAAACCCCAGACAATGTTTTGGCTGTTGACCAGTGTAATCATTCATCTCCAGGTGTTTATATTAGTGAAATTTATGATTCCAATTTCAGTCAAACAGCTGTTTAACTGGTTCACTAAAAGCTCTAGTTGTACAACATTCATGGTGATAATGAGTGTAAACGTCTGAGCTGCCCTGTACACCGACAGCCAGTTTGATTAAACAGATATAATGAATATCTGAAACAAACTTATGATTAGCAGATGCCAGAGCTGACGCTGCGCTTCCCCTAGACTACCTCTAATGGTTTTGGCACAGACAGAGGGGATTCTGGGTGCTGCAATCAATGAGTACCCATAAATGACTCATCACCCAGCCATTACGCCCTCTCAGTGCGACTCCTGAGTAATCTGTATGGAACCACGTTGGTTTTTAAGTGACACTTCTGACATGAGATGCAAAATCGATAAGGTTTTCCCTGCAGCGTTAGATGCTGCGCACTTAGGTGTGGACAGCTGTAATGGACCAAAGTGCCATCTTGTGCATTGTTGTCTCAGCTGTTGCTGGAAACCATCATCTCTGCAGCAAAAGCTAAATTCTGCTTCGATCTTGGTTTTTTAAATGGCGTTGTTAATTTTCCACAGACAGACCACAGGAAGGCTGAACCAACTGTTCAAGCTGTGTTCTCTCAGACACATCTGCAACAAGCACAGTTAAAGTAATTTATTTGATTAACACTTTGATATGTTATAATATCAAAGTGATATCAGAGTTTAAAAATGTGATAATGCACAAAAAAAATTATCTTTACTATAGAGAAAGTGGAAAAGTCTTCAGACTGATTCATTGTACAACATCAGACTACAACATATTTTACTGACTTTTTATTGTATCACCACAAAGTGGCACATAAATACAAAGTGGAAGGAAAATTATGTGTTATTTCTTCCAAATATATTTTTACAAGTAATCCAGAAAGTGAGGCGTTTACGCCACAACGACAAGTGAAAGCCATTAGAAGTCCTGTTTAAAGTTTATCACAAGCAATAGAAAACATGCTCAAGAATAGAATAGATTATTGATCCCCAATGGGAAATTGCTTATGCTGACAAGCTACTCCATCCAAGGTGTAAATATCAGTAAATATAGATCTATAAAAGAGTCCAGAGAAAACTTAGGTTAAATAATTTGGTATTGTATAACCTGAAACATGCAGGCAGGAATGAAGACGTCTTTGATGAATCTGTTTAAAAAGCATTAAATAGATGGTACCAGTATTAGTGCTGCTATTTAAATTGCCCTTCAGCTCACAAGGGAAACACCCACATAGGCAAATAAAGGACACAGGGATCAGCTTTCGTCGCCTTCTCATCAGGAGGCAAAATAAAACAGGTGATCTGGGTACAGTGAGGAGAAACAAGGACAGCCAGGGGAAAGGCAGCAGGGAGAGTCTGGATTACTAAGTTATATCAGATTCTCTGGAGTTCAGGATGAACAGGAGTAAGGATTTCTTGCAAAGATAAATATCTAGACAGCTGGACATTTTGGCAGCTGCAGCTCCAGATGCTTTCCAGTCTGCAGAGGTCATGACCTGCATAGACTGGTCCAAAGACAGAAATAAAATAAAAAAAAGAGACAAGACCACAGGGGGGGCCAGGCTTGATACAGCTAGAGAAAATAATCTGGCCAATGATAGCTGATCCGATTGCAGACCGGGTTCAGATACACTCCCATAAGGTTCCTGTAGAAATATGTTGCAACAGAGAGTGAGTCTCCGTTGGTCTGATTAACCTCTGACCTTTCTAACAGAATCCAAACACAGACTCAAGTTTGACAGACGGCTAGCTCAGAAAAAAGCAAACCTTAATAAAACAAAACCGACTTCATCTGAAAGATTATATACATTTTCTGATGCTACAGGTGAAACCTGAGTTCAAGTTTAATAATAAGAAACTCAGGTCACACCTGGGCCAGAAGAAAGAGGACAAATAAACAAAAAGCTTCTAGTGATGAGGTTCAGTAAAGTGGAATAGATTGGACTTTGGCAAGGCCTTCGACAAACAGCAGACATTCCCATCGGCCTGTTTCACTATTTACACACTGATGATTACAAGTTTATACACAGGAGAGCCTTCATGTCTGGCTTATATCCTGTCTATTGTCATATTTCGTCATGTAATGATAGTTTCAAGTCATCCGTATAAATCTGATGATATTTTCACTAAACCGTTCCATTAACCTGTTTACATTGGTTTCCAAACACCAGGATGTAGGAAACCTTCACCGATATTGAGTTGTGGAAGGTCAGTTCAGAACAGTCCAGTGCTTTGCTCTTAGCCATTCTTCGATGTCTTAGCTATAATTATCCTGTTGGAAGACCCATAGCCTGCGGTGAATGCCTCGATAGTCTTGGGATTTCATCGTGCCCTGCACAGATTCAAGACACCCTGTGCCAGATGACGTAAAGCAGCTCCAGGACATGACCAGGCCTCCTCCATGTTCCACAGTAGGGACAGTGTTCTTTTCTTGGCATGCTTCGGTTTTGCATCTGTGCACATAGAGCTGATCTGATGTGCTTCCTCAAAATGCTACAGTTTTGTCTCATCTGTCCTAAGGACATTCTCCATGTGTGCATGCCATATATTTCAGATTTTTATTAGGTAAACTTGCTCAGACTACTTTCTAGAACTACATATTATATTGAATGTAAATAGTCATCGCATATATTCAAACGTCAATGTGAGCAATATCTGAATATGTGAAGAACTGCTTGGATGTTTGATTTGATAGATTATTGTATTTCGAGGACTATGCATCTAAACTCTGTCCTTACCAGATTTGGTCGGCTGGATGGACTTTCAGTGTCCTTGATTCCCAAATCTGAAGCTACAGCTCCAAGAAATGTTGTTTTGGGTTAATTGAAGCTGTTTTCATCATTCAATCCTAATATTGTGTAGCCCAAATACATTCCCTGTGAGATAAGTTAAAGTTTTTGGTGAAAGGTTGACAAAATGTGAACAGGTTCAAGGAGGAGAGACTTATTGAAAAATTGTTGTAGATATCTGGTTTTAGCACACATTCTGAATCCAAAGCATAGTTCTGCATTTTTCAAGCTTTAAAGCTGACAGACTTCAGTCATGATGTTTCATAGCTGCCCCAGGGTGGCGCATTTAAACCCACTACAGCAGATGAATAATTTACTAAGGGCCTTATATAAATACTCCTGGGGGCTTAAGAAAGTGACACCACAGTCTACACACTGACTAGACTCCTGGATTATATTACATTTTTCTTCCAATATGAAGCTGCAGCATGGTGACGTGTGTAAATGTGAAGAGCCAGCGGTCATATTTGATCGCATCAACGATTGAAAATGCCATACAGCAGCGCTCCAGACAGAGAAAGAAGGTCTCGCTCATGGAGAGCTGGAGAATGTGTTAGTATTGCTTTCTCAGGGCCAGTCCTTCAAACTGAAGAGCTGTGATCAGCCTCTTCACATTAACGTCTTTATTACACTTCCTGTTGCTGCTCAAAGCGGAGGGGAAAATAGTCTCGCCGTGTGAAGCAGATGTCATGGCTCAGCCTGGATAAAAACAAACAGTTTTTGTTTCTCCCACACGTCGAGGACTGACAGTAATCAGAGAAATGATGCCATGTGGCAATAAAAGCTGGTCCAAACTCAGACAAAGTAAAGCATTTGGACATTCTTGTTGTCATAACAGTTTCTGAAATTTACGCAGTATTACAGCGGCTTGTAAACTCTTAAAGCAGTGGAGCAATTTTTTTACGCTCCACATTAACAGCTGCTGATGTGCCGCTGTGCAAGACTTAATAGGCATGTTAAGCTGAGGAAAATGCAGCAGTTTAACAGCAGCAAATAGCCAAGCTATGAGCTGCATGTCTGCATCGTTACGCCACAAGGTAGATTTAAAAAAATGCCAAAGATAAAAGCAGAAGGACAGAGAAAATGACAGTAAACAGAGAAAAGGAGAAGATGATAAATGTAAGGCAGGAAGTGATTTAAAGAGTTGCTAGAGAAAACACTCACTCCACAAAAGCTGCTTTTATAACTCTATATTGTTCCTTTCCGACCCCCCTGAGAGGGACGGTAGGGGCATTTTCTAAACCTGTGAACTAGTCACAGCTTCCATGGATTGTATAAAAAGCCGGTTCCCAACCTTGGTGCCATGGCTCCCGGGAGTTTACCGCTTCTCATTTGGTCTGTCTAAGCTGCTGATTTATTCCACCCAACAGGGGGGAAAAGCAGAGACCTGCTGCTCAATCTTCACACCAGGAACACCAATCAAATGGTTCCTTTTAAAAAGGTGTCTTACTTTAAAAAGGTCAGGTACGTCCTACTGTTCTCAGTCATGGAGAACAGGAATGCAAAAGGAAAACCAACGTATTGGAGTTGGTGAGGGGAAAAAAAATCTGTTTAATGCGAGTTTTGAAGGAAAACATTAAAATGAGTTAAATACATAAATGGTAGAATTACAATCCAATTCATTTTACATCTGTGGATTTTGCAACATTTACTGTTTGAATTTTATCAGCATTTACTTTAACCACATGCCAGCTCAGGCTGTCGGCTAGAAGTTGAGATTAGATTTACTGATTAGATGTCTTTGTTTTAACAGCATAAACTTGACTTGTTTTGATACTTTTAAGGGGAAACCCGATGTTTTCTTACAAATTTCTAGAGCAAGTGTCAAACTCAAGGCCCAGGGGCCAAATCTGGCCCACCATAGCTCTTTATGTGGCCCTTTATGCTCCAAATTACATCAATAAGTCCCTGTAGTTTTTCACAAATCTGCAAAATTCACACAAAATCAACAGATCCCCACATTTTTGTTCTGATTTTTGCTGCATATTTTTCTCAAAATTGGCCAAAAACTTTGGGTTTAGCTTAGTAACTGCTGCCTCAGCCTTTCTTGATGTGAAGTTATAGTCCGTGATCAATACAGCGAGTAATAAAAAGTCACATTTAGCGTCATAGATTTGCACAAGTATTGTAAAAATTGACAAAATTCAATCTAAGCAGTCATCTTTTAAATTTAAGAAACAAAATCTTTCACAAAGCGACGCTGAAGCACTTCTCCACTAATCCTCTGAAATTGAAGTTTGTTGTCTGCTAGACCAAAGATAATGTGAAAAATAGCAGTAGAGAACAGTTTGCAATCTTTGTTTTATAGCATCTAATTATTTCATTAGATGTGTATCTTGTGTGTGAACCGGGTTGGTGGAAATCAGCAGAGGAATGTCAATTTGCTTCTGGCTCAGCATTAAACATCCGGCTCTTATAAAGCCACAAAACACACAAATGAGAGCTATCTGCTAGTCACTGGCTGAAAATGTACTTTAATATCTTGTTGAACTGAGAACGTACTGTGTGCTCTGTAAACATCCTGTCGCCACCTTACTGTCTGCTTTACTGAGATAAAATCAGAAGGTTCTTGTTAATGTCAGTGCAACAACGTGTGACAAAGATGTTCTTTATGTGGTTATTTTGTTGACAAGAAAGCTGAGAAGAGTGACGCACTGATAAGAATCTAAGCCCTTTATCTTCCTGCAGATTTGCATGAAATATTGCTCTCAGTTTTTCCTATAAGACAAAAAAAATAAAAAAAATAAACAACAGGTGGCTGCAGCATAAAAACACTTTTCAGCTTGGAAAGTCGAAAGCAGTTTTGATTCCTTAAATTATTAATGCGACGTGTTGAACATCACGTTTTCAAACCACCAGCAGAAAAGTGGAACTAAAACCATCAATGACTGTCAAAGTCGTCTTTATTTAACGCGCAATAAAAAACGGATTTCAGAAAATGATTTCCTGCATTAAATTAATTTATTTTACAAACAATCAATACAAATTAGAGGTTGTTTTTTTTTAGATTTTATTTGTAAATAATAAACAAAGAATTGAAAACCATTCGATTTAAATTCTGTCACATTAAATCCACCTGTGGAAAAAACGAAGACTGAAAACTTCGTGGTTCTTCCACCAAATGTTGATTTCTGAACTGAGTTAAAACATTAGTATTGTTGTTTCTAAAAGAATATGAACTTGTTTTATTTGCACCATTTGAGGTCTGGAAGCGCTGAATGTTTTTCGTTATTTTTCTGCAAACAAATGTTAGAGACATATTGTCTGTAGTTCATAGAATAAAAGAACAATGTTCATTCCACTCAAACATTTAGCTATAAAACATTTAATCAGAGAAACTGATCATTTTAAGTCGTCTTCATTTTTTCCAGAGCTGTACTTTGGATTTGTGGTTGTTAAATAAAATGTGTAAAAGAGAGAACTGTCACGTAGTGAACTGTGGTTTTCAGTCACGATGATTTGGTCAGTACTATGAACAGAAACGAGGAACATCCAGTTTCTCAGCATAAAATGGTTTCCACGAAAGTAGTATTTGGAAACAGCAGGGGGGAAAAAAGTCATTATCGTCATAAAGCTGATTTAACACAAACTTCTCCATTAATCCCACAGATCCGAGTTTTCTACAACTCCATCAGAGACGATGATGGCGAGTCCCATGAAGATGACCTGCGGGCCCTCCGGTTCCTCTCCATCAACTCCATCATCGATCCGTGGGTCTTCATCCTGCTCTCCCCCAGCGTGCTGCACTTCTTCTGTTTGTCGGTCTGCAAGACCCGGCTGGGGAAATTCAGAGGCTCCGTGAGCGAGTCGATGCTGGCCAAAGGAAACTGCAGCGCGCCTGTGGAACTGTCTCGCCCGACCATGTGGACCAACTGTCCTCCCACGGAGGACAACGTTTGATCGCAGCGGTGTTGTTTGTGACTCCACGTTTCTATTTATTGGAAGTGTGCATCCTGCCTGCCTGCAGGGCACACACAAGCTGGAGAAGTCTGACGGACTGCAATCATTTTCCTGGGTGTTTCCATTTCATTATGGCCGTAATTACAGCTCCATCGGCCAATTAAAGACCACTCCCACTCACTTTGTGGTTTCCAGCGTATTACTGTTGAATCCACAAAGACTTTTCTGACACTGTCATGTAAGGTTGCTTCTACTATTTACTGTCAGTGAATTAATTTACCAGTAAAAGCCAATTTGCTCAGCAGATAATCAGATGGCGCAGCTTTGTCTTTGATGGGTCGAACTAAACTGAAGACGCTGAAGTGAACTAAACGCAAAGATAAATATCACAGCAGGCGTTCTCAGATTACAACCACACGTCTGACTGTCTGTGACAGACAAACAGAAAGTAGAGCTTTATTCTGAGGTGGAAGAAAATGCAAACCTCCTTTCTTGCCCCTGCTGAGGCAACGCATCCCCACCACCATGTGCTGCCACTACAGTGCACCACTCTGTGGATGTTCAATGTTTTTCAGAGCATCTTCTTCCACACATTTGCAGCAGAATGCGCCAACTTCCCTTATCTCCACCTGCTAGTTTGTGTAGGTCTACCACATAAAATCCCAAGACAATACGCTGTCATCTGAGCATGTAGCGTGACATTTGACCAATGAGAGCAGAAAAAAACTGACAAATTGGTTTTTCACAGTTGGAAAGGTCAAAGGCCACAAAAAGCTCAGAGACTTTTTGGGGTCCAAACTTTCACTCAGGGAATGAGTGAACATTTCTAAAACATTTCTCTTATTTCGTTTTTGCTCACATGTTTATTATGAAGCATAAATATGTTTAACGAAACAGTTTTTCGTGAGTTTCCATTGTGGTTTGACTTGAAAAAAATCCTGTGTTTGAAACAGTGTTGGGGCCGCTGTGACTCAGGTGGTAGCAGGCATGTGGAAGATGAACTTTCCTCATCCTGAAGTGTCTTGGAGCAAGTTTCTCCAGATAGGCCACCATCTTGCATGGCAGCTCCACTGGGTTTTTTTGTGTGTGAGTGAGTGAGAAACACTGTAAAATGCCTTGTTGAACCGCAGTTAGTCAGTTTTGTCCTATAATGTTTGTGTAACTGTGTTGCGATTAGCTAAATCGCTGCAAATAACTTCAGCACTGATGCTGGATGAAAACTCACTTCTTTTTTGTTGAGAGGTTGTGTGGAGCGTCTCCTCTGCAGCATGCATCGACTGTACCTCACTTTTATTTAAATAAACATCCTGACAAATGACAAAATACAGTTCAAATTTAAAGACGTCATCTATCAGTCGGTTATTTATATGTTGTGTCACTGTAAAACGGGTTTACTGATTTACTGATAATTGAAACAACTTATTTGTTCCCCAGAAAGCTCAAAATTATAAACACAATCTTTATGTAATCTGTTCGGCCTTCCTGTTATCTACTGCTCTCTCTCTCCCTTTCTTGCATTCAATTGTAAAATGATGACGTTTTTGAGTTTTTCACCGATTATCAAGCTAAAAATCTGTCAACTCTTTCCGCCAGTTGGTGCATCACTGACTTTCATCATTTTCATCCACATCTTGCTTTAATTTAGGATAAATAAAAAACTGTCATTCAAACTGCTTTAGGAATTTAAAGGAACATCTTGAAATGTTTTTTTTTTTTAAAGTCTTCTTCAAAAGGAAATAAAGACCTTAAAAAAAACTTTTAAATCCTCAAAAATTCATCTACCAAGTGGGGAAAAATCATAAAAATGTCAGTTTTCTTTCAAAACCGTGACATTTTTTCCTGGCATTGACTGCAAATGTCAGGCTGTAAAGACATGGTGGAGCTTATTATATACCCATCAATAATATTCATAATTACATAAGATTAATGTCAGATTAAAGTGAATACTTGTTACATTTTCTTTGTGTTTTTATGTGGTAAAATATTTCATGTTGCAGATTCTCACAGTTAACTTCTAAAAGACTAAAGACTTTTTGCTAATAATCAATGCGTCTCTTCCTCGAAAGTTTAAATACCAGCCCCTGCTTTGGCACAAAAATCCTCAACAACACATCTTTTGCGGGAGTTTCTGCCATAAATCTGTCATCAACATGAGCAAGAGTTTCTGATGTTTCTTGAAAGCAGAACAATTTACATTTTAGCAGCTTTAATTACATGACAGACGGTTCTCAGCAATGCGTGAAAGTAGATTCTGTAGTGCTGAAAAGTGAGCTTACTGTATCTGTATGAACGTTATTGTTTCTGTTGCTCTATCTTTTAAATGTTCAGCGTTTACTATCATGACCTACTGCTTCCTGTCAGTAACATGGATGGTTTTTGCTCTAAATGTCAGTGATTTTGTGAGTCTGTGTTTAAGCTTGCAAATATCCATTTAACGTGTGTGTGTGTGTAGGTGTGTGTGTGCGTGTGTGTGTGTGTGTGTGTGTGGATGTATGTGAGCAATTGTAATGTGAATGAACAGTGTCAAACCATAATGCTGCCTATCTGGTTGTCTGTACTCTCCAAGTACTGTAAGATGAAAAATTAATGCACTGAGCACACAAGCATGTTCGGATGAGTTTTATGGCTTGTGTAAATAAACATCTCATCTAGAAAATATTCTGTCTAACCTGCTTGGAACCCGCAATGCACCAGAGGACACACACACACACACACTTTTCTGGCTTCTGTGCCCTCAACAACTCTGGTTCCTTAACCTCAACCTAATAATGTTCAACCTTACAATTAAGTTTTGGTTAGCATCCCAATAGACGCTGAATTAGTGGAAAGTCCCCCCAAAAATGTAGAAAAACAAGATTTAACGGAGTTTGAAGATGAGTTCCAGATGGAAAGGAAACGCTGAATTGTGTTTCAGTTTCCACTCTTTAACTTTGAAAAATGTTTCCTGATTGTGTTTGAATTCTTTGTTTAGGGCAGTTCCAGCTTTGAATAATAAAAATTAGGCAACCGTTTGCCAGTTTTTGCTTCGTGAAGGAAACCTTGTGGCAGTCTTTTTTTTTTACAGTGTATAAGTGAAGAAAAATAAAAATCTGAAAAGTGTGGCGTCGATTTCTATTTTTATTTACCCACCTGTACTCAAACAGCACTGCACACTTCCTTTAAAAAAATCCCCTACATTTTTTGAATTTTATTTTGAAAGGGGAGGAAGCATGGATTTTTTTTTAGCATGTTTTCAGTGAAACTTTTATCCACATTATGGATTTTACATCTTTTCCTTTTCTCTATATTCAGCTTTTCCTACATTTTCTCATCTTTTGCCATAGTTCAATTTAACAAATTTTACTCCAGACAATAAATGTCACCAATATGTCAGTCTCTTAAATCCCTTTGTTTAAAGACCTCCTGTTGTTTATTTCTTTATTTATTGCAGATGCCAGTCTGGCTGGAATAAGCAGAAAGTCTCTTGGCATCAGAAACTGCAGATGGGCTTTTGTGTTGTTGTGAAAAGTATTCCCAAAGAAAAGAAAAAACGTAAAAGTAAACAAAGCAACAAAACAGTAGTAGAGATGATATTACTTTAACAATCTGAATGAACCTGAAGGGCTCTAGTGAAAGCTGAATCTTTATAACCTGTTCATTGTTTGAGGTTATGCAACAGAGACTTTCTGTGAGAATTGAATGACTCACCTTACTGCCATTATAAAACAACAATAGGGAGCCTGCATATAAATTACAGACATTCTCACAATCACTTAAGTAAACTGGTAATCATTCTAGTATAATAGGACTATAACAGGATTCTAAATATACATTTAAAGGGGCAGTGTCATGTATTTCCAAACACATAGTGTCATTTTATTATTATCAGTAATGTTACATTCAACTGTTATAAAAATGCTGCATATTTCAAATATGACTTGAAAGAAACTTGACTTTGTAATTTAACACCTTGAAATTGGGCCTCTGTCTCTTTAAGAAACTTCTCTCCTGCTCTCTCTGAAACTCCGTCTTCAGGAAGTCATCACAACATGGGTCCTTTATTAACCCTTTAACAACATTTTTATCAATGTTTCAATGTTTCACTGAGAAGTAGCTCCTATAATGAACTAAGCAGGTGCACAGTTCCACCAGGTGTTTGCTAATTGCTGCTGGCTAGTCTGAAGGAGCTTTGGGGGAAGTTATGAGGGAGGGGTGCTCTGTGAGGCAGAAGCTTGCAAGCTTAGAAATTTTAGCTCAGAGGAGGAGCTGTGCCTCGAAGGCGGAGCTAAGTCCACCCAGGCGTTTTGAACAGCTTAATGGTTGCCATGGAGATTAAAGTATTTCTCAAGACAGGAACCCAGGTAAGTTTGCGATGGTTGTGATTGTGTTTACCATTTAAAAATATTTCAGTCATGCATCTTTTATGATTTTTAATTACGTCTAACTTGGTGCTGCCTAGTCATGGTTTAGTATTTGTGATTTTACCTATTTGAGGATTTTTCTGTGGTGCATGACTACAGCTGATTTATGGAAAATTTGTCTATTCACAGATATTTTTTTGAAGATATTTTTTTTTGGTAATCTCTTTTGGCAAAAAATGACTGGCCATTATTTTAGGAAGGTGACAATATGTAAAATATTTGAAAGCTTAGAAAGCAGCAGTAAGTTGGTGCAATGCTACTTGACATGCTATTGGCTGGCATTGCAAAGAACCCAATCTGAGGGGATTGATTGGCTAAACCTCCAAGTGCGGATAGAAGGAAGCAGTGCAAAGATGGATGCCATTATGCGCACAAAAGCAGATTACAGTATATTTGGTGTTTGAACTATTAAAATAGACTGATATAAGCGTTTTTAGAGGGAGTCTAAAGTTTTCACCAATTATTTTTGGAATCCTTGTTTCTGGAATTCTGTATTTTCAAGAAACATCATTACGTTACTTCAGCTGGATTAGAGAGCATGTCTGTTGGGTTCTGCTTTCACGGCAGATAGAGGATCAGTGAAAGGACCTCACAAAACAACACTCTCTTTCTCGTAAGGCCTTAGTATTGTGGTTTTCTGTTTCTTTTGTTTGCTGAATCATGACCTACATTCAGTTTCCAGTAACAGTAGCACAAAGACATCTTTACACCTACATATATCCACTATGTGAGTAAAGGATAACCACATTCTTTGTGAGCTGGACCGCAGACATATGCTGTACTTGCTAAAACATTTTCCACATCTTTCAACTACGCGCTTCTAAAAAATTTATATTTGATTTCTTCTTCATAAGTTAACACAAAGTAGCAGAAAATTATAAAGTGAAAGGACAATGATTCATTGTATTCAACACTTTAAATATGCAATAATCATTAGCAATCTCTGAAACATTTCCCCTCATTTTTCTGGTTGTGTTTCAGGATTGCAGACTGACCTTGTCACTATCGGTAAACATATTACGGGATGTATCAGGTTAATAGCTGGAAATAAATGTTTTTATTACATTTATAGCTGAAATCTTGATATTGGTTAAATTTTATGAGCACAAATGTCATTTCCCCCACATGAAATTTACTTTATCTGCTTTCTAACAATTACAATGCCCCATTGATAAATATTTAGCGTCTTAAATGACAGACCAGACATTTGGAACAGAGAAGCCTAACTCAGTTTATCCACATTATTGATTAGATGATCAATTAACCCTGCCAGGCTAATTAGGTAATGAAGTTTTGATTAGGTCAGAGGAAGGGAAGCAGGATGAAAAGACCTCACGTGTGTTGAGAATATTCATCCACTATAATACGTTTGACAAGGTTTTTCCATGTATAGAGTCATACCAGCAAATATCTTTGTAGTGAACCAAAACCCAAGCAGAGACAGAGCCGGGAGTGAACGCAGTCTAACAGGATCACAGGGCGATTGGCAGTAAATGGCACACAAACGAGCGGGAAATGACAGCAATTAAAATGAAATCTGATGTGCAACCTTTCCACAGCCCAGAGTAAGGGGAAGGAAAATGATGTTTTCCCTCAAATGTAGAGTCACCAAATGACTGATTTAGATTGAAGTTTTGTCAGATTCAGCTGAAAACGGATGTTTACATCCACTGTATAAAAATATATTTATTCCAGTCACTGCCTGTTTTAGCATAAATGTATTTCTTGAAATCATGAATCATTACAATGGAATTGGTTGGGTGTTTTTCTACAGTTGAGGTTTGATGCAAATTATGTCGTAATCTGGTAAAGACCTGATCATTTTAATATGTTCTATGTAACACTTGAACCGAAAAAGGCTGTACTTTCTTCCTATGACTGTAAAATCGTATTTCCAGATTAGAAAATTTTCTCTTTAGTCACTTAGAAAGTCCAACCTTCTCCTGTGAACATTCATCCCTTGAACGTTTTGTTTTATCTGCTTCTGAAAACACTAGACTTACTGTGACAAAGTATAAGTCACAATCTAACATTTAATTAAAAGTTGATTAACCAGTTTACAAGTTAATCCCTAAAAAAAGCAATAGCTTCGTGTGACAGAGCTTGTATTTGTCTGATTTTCATTAGACAAGTCTCGTCACTCGTCTATTTAATGAGTACGATGTGAATAAGGTGATTAAAACTACAGCAAAAATAGATCGCTAAAAACATCAGAGTATCAAGTAAGAAGTAAAAACATTCTAATTTTACGTATGTAAAAAGTATCTGTAAGAATCTCACTCTTAAATACAACATGAGGTGAATGTGATACTGTTCAGTTATGAGTTTAATCGCTTGTTAAGACTATTCCACAGAGTCGTCTATAAAACCTTCTAAAATGTCAATAATACAGAGCAAAACACTCTTTTTTTAAGGTTTCTTTTTGTTCTAGTGGCCAAAAAACCCCCACAAGTGGCAGTGGTAGAAAAAGAGAAAAGAGAAAAACAACAAATCATGTAAATTTTTACATATTATACTAAATAGTATAATATCTTCCATCCTCCACAGGAGGTGGAGGATGGAGAATCCCACACTCAGGTAGAGTGTAAGACTTCCAACAATTTTTGCTTCATTTGATTCTTTTTGGCAAAGTTTCAACTAAATTTAACTGTTTAACCATTTTAGCGTGACGCTCAGGAAGAGCACAGCAGATGTCACGGTCGGCCAACTGGGTGAGCTCTTCAGTTCAAGAAACCACAAAAAAAAGGTAGGAGGGTTCAAACTCTGCTTATCCATTTTTAGCTAGCACACAGATGTCTTGACACAAAAGAGCTTTTTTCATCCACAATTTTGTTTATTGTATAGACGGTTAGATAATAAAAAAATCAATAACAATTTTTTTACTTAAAGGAAAAACAAGGTACGTACAGTGCTTATATGAGCAGGTTGCTGCCTCTGATGACAGTAAGTGGCTGTTTTTGTGTTGCCGTTTCTTTAAGGCTTGGTCCACCGTCAGCCAATGAATAACACAATGTGCCTCAATGCTAAAAATGTGGAGTTCTCAGCGGTTGTACTTAGTTTTTGACAGAAAATCTGCAAGTTACGAGTTGCTGTTCATCTTGTGATTTTCAGACCCTTCAAGTCTTGCATGAAACCTCTGCAGTAAAACAAGCAAAACTTCCTGTTTTTAACCACAACTAATACCAGCATAGCTTCTAAATCTGTCAAATGACGACCAACACAACTACTCTACCTTCTCATTTGCAGATGAGGTTTCCTCTGTTCGATTGTAAAAGCAAGGCCCTTCTACATTGGTGACAGTATGATGCTCTGGAAATTTTGGGGGTTGCTTGACATTTGTCAGCGTACCATGACGAGAACGTGACAAATCTAAAGTTTTTATAATGTTTTGTGAGGATTTGTGTTTACTTGTATGTAAATAAAAGAAACGGGCCATTCTCTTTAAATAGTGAGTTGAAGACGAACGCAGAGGTGTGAAGTTCGTCAGCCGTCTTCTAAAAACAGCTACATATGTCGCTGTGTAACAGTTCATGTAGGAAGTCATGATGTAATGAACAGATTAAGCATACTGGTGATAAAATGTCATCGGTTTGATTTCTGGGAACTCTAAAAAAACAACAGCAAAAAATTTATGTTGTACCGTAAATTAATGTCTTGTGCTTGTTTGCACGTCCACTTAATTTGGACCGGTGCCTCTTACAGCTTCCTGTTGACACCAAAAATGTGACGTTAGTCTCTGTTTCTCAGCTCTAAATATTTGAACAGTTTTTGAAGACAGGGTCACATTTATTCATTTCTCGTTCACAATCCAAAATATTTAGCTCAGGTAAACCGATAGTGTATTGTTCTACACTAAAACGATTATTCATCCACAATCTTAATTGTATTTGAGAAAAAAAGATCCTTTATTGAACAGAAAAAAATAAGAAAAAGTTGTGCCAACTCACACAGTTTTACACAATTTGTTCAAAAAAGAGAGGATAAAAGTTTTTACAGTAATCTTTTAAATGTTTTGCTGGTATCAGCACAACTTTGGATTGAATTTAAGGTTTAATTTAATGTTTTCGATAAGTTACAACATAAAAAGTGAGTTTATTAGAGTGGCGTTGTTTATGTATCGGGGCAGCCAGTGGAAAGGAGTAGAGGAAGAAGAACCGCCTCAGGCTACAGTTCTTGAAACACCATCTGTATTCCATGAATGAAGCTATGAAAAACAACAGATAATAAAAATGCAAATTCTTTTCCATTTTCAAACTTGCCTGCAGGAATTTGTGTGAAGTTCCACGTTGAGAGAGCAAGTACAGAGAGATGTATAACTGATCACAGCCTCAACAACTGAAGGCCCCTGGGAGGTGATGCATGTACGATACGTTACGATGGTCTGCTTGCAATTATGGACTTTCTGAAGGACATCCGGGTCATCCTGCTGCTTGGATTGTTGCTGGGGAAACTTCGTTTCACTTTCCTCCCACTGGCTGGCTAAAAGTAAACTAATTATCTGATTTCCTCATCGTTTAAATTGTCTTTAACCTTGCACTAGCGGTTGCCAGTAAAGTGTCTTCCTGTAATCTAGTTGGGCTCAAATCTTGCTGCAAGTCGCATAAATGTAAAAGAAACATCCAAGCACATGTCCTAGTAGCTGCGTGATGAAACACAGACAGAATTACTGGTAGAGAAGCCTTGAAATTAAATTACAGCAAATGAGAAACCCAGTCTGGACTCTTTCGTTATTTTCTGTAAAGTCTGCTGTTCTGGCGTTCCTTTTAACCTTGTCTACGCTCTTTAAAGTGTTTGGTAAATATGCAGTGCACACAAGATACACTGATGTCCTTCAAATCAAATCATCAGACTGACCAGAAGAGTTATAGCAAATGTCTTTTCCTATGCTGACAGGAACCCAGAATCTTCAAAGATATTTGTTTTTTCTAAGATCTAGGCAATGGTTATTCCCAAAAATATAGAAATGGTTTAAATGCCTCTCCATACAGGGAAAAGAATCCATCATTTGCTCAGAAAGCCCTGACATAAGCACAAATTAATTCAAAAACTTTAAATATACTGGATTTGATCTTGTCTGTAATAAAATAACTAGATGCTCTTCTATCTACAAAGACGGATTACAAGGATTCTTGGTCTCACTTGTCCAAAGAAAATGGGGAAAAATATAATCTGATTTATTTTTGCCCGTCTAACCTAAAGTTGTTCTTGTTTCCCTAAAAGTCTTCCTCTGATTGGCTGATCCGTCCTCTTGATTACTCCTTCCCCAGAAGCTTCATCTTCTGAGAACAGCTTGGAGATGATCACCCTCCCAAGAATCAGCTGGGAAGCTTTTGCTTTTGTTTTATGCTACTTTCATCTAATTGTTCCTGCAAATTTTTTGACTATTTGTTTCTGTTGAAATATGTTGAACACATTTTAATCTGAGAAACCTACAGAAATTATCTTGCTTGTTTAAATGTCTAAAAACATGATTTCTAGATTGTGTTTAGGTAAGAGTGTGGATGTTTGATAAAACTTTTCTGACGTTTATTTCTTTGACTAAAAGGAAAAGGTGTTTCAGATTACTTTTAAAATTATGCTAAAAAACACACCATATTTCCCTTACAGTTATGAACAACTATGTATCAATGAATCATAAAATTCCGTTAAATCATATTTTTCATGTGTGTAGTTTGCCAGCAAGTTATTTCTGGACACTGACTGTATTTAGCAATATGAGGTAAGCAATGAAATGAAGAGTCATTGTGAAACACATGAATGTCTTAAGGTTCTTGTTTTTCTCCTTTTGCATATTCTATATAAGCACACAGATATCAGATTTCAAATATTTAATGGTCACTAACACCTCGGAAATTTGAATACATATTTTTCTAGAAATGGAAATTACCTGGCAGCGATCCTGTTAGAAACCACAAACAAATACGTGACCCGCCTCAACTGAACTCACCATCAAAGCTGTTGGAAGAGTCAGAGGAACATTTTTCGCTCCAAACTGCAGGAAAAGCCACTTTGATGTTTCCTCACTGTCGTATTTTCAACTGAAATGAACAAAGAAGCAACAGGGATTTATTTCTTTAAACAGCCACAGCAATGATACAAAAGTACAAACCTTCTTTGGTTAAAATAAAATAGAGATTTATAATACAGCTGAATTTGGTTGTTTCTGTCAGGAGTTTCTGCTGCCCCAGCAGATCGATGATCAGCAGTTTCAGACCAATCAATCAATGAAGTTTATTTCAGCAACAAGGCAATTCAAAGTGTTTTACATCATAAAAACACAAAAATACAAAGTTATAAAACAGTCAACAATTGAGAAAACTAGTCAACATTTGACATTTTGTCAAGTGCCATTGTTACACATCAAATATTCTGGTCAAGATTTCATTGATTATGTTTCAAAAGCAACTCCAAACAGGTGGGGTTTTAGTCTAGATTTAATGAATTCAGTGTTCCAGCTGTTTTGCCATTTTCTGGAAGTTTGTTCCAGAAAATGCTTCTCAATGTTTGGTTCTGGTTCTGGGGATGCAGACTCAGGGCTTCCCCCAGGAAACTTGCTAAGCCTTGTGCTTGGGGCGCTGGGGCAGTCATTCATCCCACCGCCATGTTTTTGAGTTAAAAAATGTTTAAAGTTGACAAGAAATTTGAAAATATCACCTGATAGTTATGTGTTATTGGAAGACTGGAAGGTTAATACTTAACCACCAACTACAAAGTCTTAAAAAGAGGCAATAATTTAAAAAGCTAAAATAAATAAACAATGCTAAGCCTGGTGGGAGCACAAGTAAAGCCTGGTGGCCCGCCAGGCTTATAAAACATTGAGGGAAACCTTGCAGACCTCTACTTATTATCCTGCTCTCTGATAATTACAAACTGAGCTTTAGCCTGTTTTTTCCCCACAGACAAATATTTGAGATTTGGCTTGAAAACATAAACATCACTCCATCATGTTAAGTGTTCAGATGTCTGTTTCTCTAACTCTAGGTTCTTACCCTGAGGCCACTTTTATATTCTTCCACTTCTAATTGGCTTTACAGCCTGGATTGCACAAGTATTTGACTGACTTGTCCAAACTCTCAAGAAGCTTCAACATGCTTTTTCTTCAGAAGTGGAGAGGTCATTGTAGTTGAGCACATTACTTCTTGTTTTTATCCAGAAAACAATGATGTGAAAAACCTTTTTGTAGGCCATCAGTTAATCTGAAACCAGCTTATAGAATGAGGAATGCTTTCTAAACAGATTTTAAATGGATTCTTGATCTAATATGGCTTTTTTTGCACTTCATTTTAGTACTTATTCCACTTCAAAACACAAAACTTAACATATAGACTGATTAGTTTTGATTTCTTTGTGTGGATTGCCAAGGCTGTTACCAAAATCTGGTGTTAATTTCTTCTGTTTGTTTATTTGAGGGTTTTTTAAAAGGTTTTTAGGCTCTAGTGACCTTTTATTTTAGTAAATGGACAGGAAGTAGGGAGAAAACAAAAGGGAATCAAAACCAAGATGACCGCTTTGAGGATGACTGTCTCTGAGCCACCCATAACCCAACGAGTGTTAATATCCTGTCAATAAAGATACTAGAAATATATTTACTGCAGGGATGCCCAAGCCCATTGGGAAAATTCCCAATAAACTGAAGAAAAGTTGCAGTTATTAAGAAAAGAAGCTTGGTAATGATGGACCTTTAAATGTTACAAGTAGAAGGTTTTGCAGAAGAGGTGTTGCAAAGGCATTTAGAACCTTTTCAAAACATTGATTCAAACTTCTTACAGAAACTGTAAGTCATAAACTACTTTAGACTGATTTTTTAACCAATGAGAGGGGGATAGAGGGTCCTCCTTAGTCAGTCAGGAGATTCCTCTTCACCCACTGGGGCCCGTTAGTCTGAATCCCGGCCAAACTGAGTGCTAACACCAGACGGAGGAACTGTTGATTCTTGAAAACATGCCAACTGCATCTCTACTCTCATTTTTCTCCTCCACCATAAAACCACTTCCTCTGAAAAACAAAACCACTGTTTTCTATTGAAGCTGTTGCATCAGTAACCAAGATCTGGCTCATGTGCAGAAAACAGTGATAACAACAGAACCAGAACTTCACAGGCGCTCCAGGAGAATGAGTCAATGAGAGCGAGGAGCTTTGGACGGATTTGCCCTTCAGCCCAGAGAAATGAGGGAAGATTGCCCAACTCATGAATGTCCACCTTCACCAAGCAGTCTCTGGACACCTAGATAAAAATAGCAGCACAAAAACCCAAAGCTGTGGTTCAAAGCTTGATGCTTGTAAAGCCTTACTGGAACACAAAATCTGAATTAAAAGTAAAAAAAAATCACATGGAATCCAGGAAACCGCTGACGTCTGTGTGCATCACTTCACCCCCTTACGTTATTAAATATTACACAGCGATTCCCATTGTTCTCAAGTCCAGATGGGTGACCACCAGTTCCACTTTAATTTATTTTTTGGTAATATTTATTAAGAAGAAAGGATTTAGTTTTTATGTTCCAGCTGGATAATTGTTGGTTGATTCTCACAGTTCCAGCACATGTGGAACCAGTTTTTGTGTGGTGAGACAATATGTTAGTTTTTTTCTCAGTTATTGGTAAAAATATTTAAAAATAAACATTGTTCCTCACTTATGTGTAGGGCAAAGAAACATGTTTTGTTTTCAGGTATATGAAATACATATACATCATTCAAATTATTCCAGTATAATCTAGTTCAGGTCAGTTCAGTCCAAATCAAAACCATTTGCTTCTGTTAAATTTGATTTGGTCACTTGAATGTTTCAATTGATCTGTGCTTCTAATTTTTTTACTGTTCAGGTTAATTTTTATATTTTTTTTATTGCAACATATGACGAAACATGAATGATGCAAATTACAAAATGCAACTAAAAAACTAAAAATTATGCACAAGGCAGAAAATGCTGCAAAAAAACCCAGTAAATACGGAACGCTAAAAACTCGCTCCACAAGACAGATGTGCTCCACACCACTAGGTGGCACCAGATTTATCTGAAATAGTTGTTAAATTGAAAAGTGATTCTAGATTTAGTTGGTTCCACCAGGTCATATCGGAGCAAACCCTCAGTTAGAAATGTGTTATGCTTCATGTCTTTCGCAGTAATATAGAACAGCAGCGCATTAATGTCGCAAACATTACTGACTCCAGACTCCCCCTTGTGGTCTGGAGCAGTTTTGTGAAGGAAGTTTGCAGTTTTAAGTTTCATATTTGCTGTTTTTGCCATTTGCAGCATTTTCTTTGTGATTGCAGCATTTTGTTTTGCTTGTTTGTATTTGTTTTGTTAGTTGTAGGTTTTTGCGACTATTTCCTGTGAACTAACTCAGGTCAATTAAATTAAATTCATATTCATTACTGTGTATATTTTATTTTTTAAATTATAATATGAAAGCTTGTGAACTATATCTAAATTTGTTCACTAATATGTTTCAAACAACTGCAGAGTTACTCTTTACTCAAGAATTTCAAAAAAACACTTAAACAAGATATATATTTTTATATAAAGCGTAGATAAATATAGACGAGGTTGAAAACAATCCACTGGGAATACTTTGATCTTCCTGTTTTAATTGGCACAGAATAATCTGCTGGATCTAATTATATTTTATATTAGGACAGAAATGAACTTTGTACTTGTGTTTATTCTTAAATGGCTATTTATATATCCTCATATGTCTGTACTATGAAACTTACAATGATTTTTGCAATAATTAAGGGCTAAATAATTTTTAAGCAGCTTACACTAGGAGTTGCCCTGCAGTTATCTACATGTCCTAAGCTGCCTTTACTTAAAGCCTTCCAAGAAGGCAATGCGGTCAGATGAAGATATTTTGGATTTTATACTTTTCATCCATCAAACAGCAAGTCTAGACAAGACAGAATGACAGATTAGTAGCTTCAGAGTTTGAATGATCTATGTTTTTTTTTTTTTTTCCACTTTAGTCATAAGAGATGTTTTGGAAATATTTGAGCCTTACATAAAATACAAAGAAGCAGTCAAGCTTAAAGCATGCAGGAAAAAAAAACAACAACAAATTAAACAGGTTCAACTCGACAAAAAGTATTGTCTTTTCTATTTAAATTTAATTTGATGACTTACTTTAACTAAGAAAGACTTTTAGGCTAAATAAGCTGGAAGAAGGTCTGGTTCCAATCACCGGCTTTAGGCAATAAATTTTGATGTTTAACAACTACAACATGTAGAGCAATGTGTGAAAATCCTTTCATGAGAACATTCCTTTTTAACTTGTATCCCCTCTTCTGCATGCGATCACAAGCTGCCACATATTTTGAAGATTAAGGCAAGAATAAATCAGTTGTCTTGACGAACTAAAAGGTTTTATTAATAAAAACAAAAGCTCAAAAAAGAGAGCGTTCCCACCAAAGTTTGTAGCACATTTTTAACATCCAAATTACATCAATAAGTTCCTCTAGTTTTTCACAAACCTGCAAAATTCACACAGAATCAACAGATCTCCACATTTTGTTTCTTATTTTACTGCAAATCTTTGACAAAACATTGTGTTTATGACTGCTGCCTCAGCTTTACCTGATGTGAAGTTATAGTCCGTGCCCAATATGGCGAATAATAAAAAGTCACATTTAACATCATACATCAGCGCAAATATGGTTAAAATTCCTTATTAATATTTCTAAATTAACTCCTTAATATCACAAAATCTGTGATATTGATTTAAAAAAAAAACCCAAAGAAACAATCACAAAATCCTGGATAGACTGATCAGTGTGAATAGATAATATTTAATTTTAAGAAACACTTATTCTGGCAAAACCGGTCATTTAAGAACATTCAGATTTTTGATCAAATGAAACTGAGTTTGATGCCTCTGAACTAAAACATACCAGTAAACCCACTGAGGACTGGCTGTGACCCACCAGGATGTCTCTGTTGCATTTAATCCAAATTAAAAAGCAAAACAAATGTGTTTTTGGGCTCTGAACCAGCTGGTAAAGTGTCCAAAGAGGTGTGTGTGCGCGCTCTGAGGGGGAAAAGTCACTGCTCTAGACTGAAGATTTCCAGGGGACAAGCATGACTCTTTACCCAAAATCTAAAAGTGCAACAACAACAACAGTGTTTTCAAAAAAAAAAATCATCTTTCATTTGTTCCAACTGACATGAGCCCTGACCGAGAAATAACAACATCTGAGAAGTAAAACAAACAAAAAAAAAAACAACAGAACGAGACAAGAAATGATTCGTAGACGAGAGTTTCAACATTTCTTACAGTTAAATTCAATGAGCCGTTCCCTTATTTTCTCTTCCCGCACTGCAAGTCCAAACACATCCAGTTTCACCCTGCAGTAGTCACTCCCTCCTTCATTTGCTCCACGCGGCTCTTCACAGACCGTCAGAGTTTACTCTAACCAGCTGAAAATGTCAAACGCTCCTCAAGTTTGTTGGGCTGATGGGAACCAGAACAAAGGAGCGAGTGGCTCCGTTTGTCAGGCGCAGGCATGTCTGTCTGACCAAAAAGGTGTTAAATCCACCAGTGACCTCCAAAGTTTGTTTACTCATTACAGCTGAAACGATTTATCGTGATTAATCGATTTTTGAAACGACCTTCAATTCAGTTAGTAGACGATTAATCGTTATACAGATTCAAAAAAGGCCTTTTGCTGAAACAACAACACAGTCAGAGGAGGAATTGAGCAAAAACAGCAAAACAATTTGCATTTAAGATAAAAAAAAATAGATAAAGGAATGCTATGTTAATTTAATTTTAGATAAAACATTTTCTTCTTTATTTGCATCTTGTAATGCATTTCTAATAAAATTATTAGATATTTAAATAAAAAATATGAAGAATATGGCAGTTTTTTCGTCGGATTCATCGTCAGAATAATTGATAGGTTAATCAATTACTTAAATAATTGTTAGTTGCAGCCCTGGATCTCACTGCTGCGTCTTCTGGTCTCATTTATTGAAACAAATCAGCAACAAAAATCATTGCCAGGCGATTTAAAATATAAATAAATGCAGGTGAGAAAACTGTTTTCACTGACATCAGCTTTAAATCAGACTGAGACTGAAAAAAAGAAATTAATTTATGTTTTATTTACCTCCATCTTGCACATTTCTCCTTATTTAGTCCTTTTGTTTTCTTTCATAATGAACCTGTTGTCATTTCTGATTAATCTCACCCTGATGTGTTAGTGAGAATTGTGCACATGGTTCTGTGCAAGTTTTTCTGCTCACAACTATTTTAACTAACGAACTCTTGTTTCGATTTAGTGCAGTCGCTGCCATTTTCATGTTTAATTATATTGCTTGATTCTTATCGATGTGACAACCTTTAGAAAAGCAGGCGCTGTGACAGTTTGCTGCTCCAGGCCATTCAGATGTGCATTGCAGCATTGCCAAAATGGAAAGATTTTGGCTTTAGTGGCAAGAAGCAACTGGTCCTGCCCGACCTGAAAAGAGCTTTATCTGCTGGGTTTTTCTGCAGAGGTTGTGAAACCATCATGAACTCCTCCGTAAAGCAAAGCAAAAGTACTCTAGAGTCAAATACGAGGCTTTCTGCCAGCTGAAGTCCAGTCCAACCAGAATCCCAAACACAGAGAACAGGGAAATAAACACAAATGTTGCAATGACCTAGTTAAAGTTCACTGATTAACAAAGTTGTGGTGGGATATGAAAAGAGATATTCCACCATATTGTCGGAGCAACAGTGACAACACAGCTAGTTTCATAACTAAATGAATCAATCTTCCACACTTTTAGTAGATGATGACGCTGTGGAATCTGCTGTGAATTATGCATGTTTGAGGTTAAATTTAAATCTATTTTGTAAACGATTATTTTGTCTTCTCTGACTCTAAAATGTATTTGTGCCCCAAAATTGAGGGTTAGAAACCAGCAAACAAAAATTACTTAAAAATTTGAATAGTGTGGTAGAAATTAAAGGCATTATTTATTCATCTTAAAAAATTATTTTTCAGGATAAAGACTAGATTAAGAGAAAGTTGAGATTTAATTTCTCTATAAATTCACAGATTATTTTTGCATGCGACTGCGGAGCTGCCACCATTAAAAACACAAACTGACTCAAAGATGTTCAGTTTCAGCTGCAAGTGAGTCATCAGATTGTAGATACTGGCAGCCACATCCGCTTGATGTGTGTAATTAGAATACGTAATGAATAACGAGGAAATGCTCACACAAGCTGGCATTTTCTAAGAATTAAGACATGCCACATGCCTCTATGGTGAACAGTAGAGATTTGAAGATGTAGATAGAATCTCCTGCTTGTACTTTATGGACAGTACGGGGTTAAAAAGTTTGATCGGTTTTTGCTTTTTTATCACAAATGTTTGTAAGATAAATACTAACCTAGGTACATTTAAAAAGAGGTTTTGAGGTTGATTCTGTTTATTTACTGTACGATAACAGATTTTACTGGACGATAAATTGTCCCAGAACTTATTGCGATAAACGATAATATTTATTGTTTTAAGGTCATTTCCAAGTAATATAATAGCAATAATGACATTTTCAAGGCTAAATTTTAAATTCTAATGAACATTTAAACATTGGAACTGGAAGACATTTGAAATATCCAAAATAAATATATAAAAAAAGAAAACAACAGAAATAAATAAAATGAATTATGAAATCTCTGTAAACGAAATTATCTTTCAAAAAATGGATTGTTGAGACCAAACCACAACTTTTATCATTCTGTAAAAACAAGAAAGAAAAGAGAAAAAATGATAAATCAAGCAAATGAAAATTCTTGAGTTTCTTTTAATTTATCACGTGATTAATTGATTTATTGTTTATTGCCTATTGGTTCTGTTTTAACCAGCCTGACCTGCAGAACAGGAAAGGCCATTTCTGACAAAATGGATTAAAAATAAAAAAAAATAAAAATCAACACATCATTCCCAACATTCAGGAAGTCGCAGCAACACAAAAGACTATTTCATATTTATCAAATAAGTACATAAATAAATACATATAATTTTACATGATTAGATCTGGTGTAAAATGACTTAACAACTGGTAAAGTTTTTATGTAGAAAAAAAGAAATTGAAATCACGTACTTCTCATAACTTTGTTGGTCTAAAACATTAAAATCCCAATAATGGTTTTGTGGTTAATTCTGACTAAGTTTCGGATATTTTCTTTTTTAAGCATTATAATGAGGGGAGAGGAGGAAAAGCCCCAAATACAGCAAAACAAAACAAAAAATAAAATAAAAAAAATTTCAACTTTTAAGAACAAGAATGGAAAAAAAGTGACTAAAGGTTCATAAGAGAATATTTGCTACTAATTTGTGTCTCATTATAAGTCAAAACTTATTTGAGGAGCAGAGAGCTGGGAATTTTTTTTTTTTTTTATCAGATCATCTCCCTGATGATGGGACATCATCACATCCCGCTCCGTCTTCCCACGCTCCGCTCGTCCTGGTTGGAAAACAGAATCACGTCACTGTAAACTCAGACCAGCAGGATGTGTCTGTTTTCATGGTGATGTCCCGGGTTATGACACAAAAACCACAGCTTCGCCCCGAGTGTGTGTGTGTGTCACTGTGTGCAAGCCATTGCAACTCTGTGCAAGGTTGTGTGTGGAGATTTTTTCTTCACTTGCATTCCTTAACATCACAGTGCTTAGAAATACACACCTACTGAGGATTGCGACACATTTCAACTTAAAGTGTGTTTTTTATTGGGATGTAACGTCAGACCAGCACAAAGCAGCAGATGCACAATAACAGAAGTTTTACTCTGTTATTGTTTTTACAAAATCATTAATGAAATTAACAGAAAGTAGAGATTAATGTCTGTATCAGTCCCAATTTTGAAAAATATTCTAGATCAGGTATTGGTGATAATGTGCTGGATCTATTCAGTCTAATTCTATGCTTTGTGCTCAGTGACATAATGCTTTATTATTTATATCCAGAATTCCTAATTGCACTTTCTGAACCATTCGAAAGAAAGTTTTGTTGCAGTTTCTATTATAAGTTAACTCATTGTTTTTGTCAGTTTATTCATTTATTTTAGATTTGCTGTTATACTCCTAACTCCACTGACTGAACAAATTAAAGTTGTTTTTACAGCTATTGGTGTATTTTTGTGTGCTGTACTTAGATTACCAAATAACTATGTAATTCAGTACATTTAGATATACATTTAAAAAAATATATACATTCTAAATCAATTCAGCATTGTTTCTGCATCAGATCGGTATTGGCCGATATTAACCTTCAGATATCTTTATCGGTATCAGAAGTGACAGAAGTGGATCAGTTCGTCCCTAGCAAAACGATTTACAAAAACACTTTTAGTTAAAAAAGCCAAAACATTTTGTATCCTGACTGATTCATAAATAATAAAAACAGTAAAACCTCAAAGGAGGAGAAAACTTTTAATGAATGATGTACTTTTAAGTTGAAGGGGAAAAAAACATTACTTTTACTTTTTGCCACAATGGTGGCAGCATCATGATGTGGTGACGAAAGAACAGAGAAGATGATTATCACTGGTTTTCTAAGTGATTAACCAGTTTTATAGCTTTAAGTTGAACTGGTGTCAACCACAGTATTGCAATAATAATATTCCACATTAATTTTATTAGTTAAAATGTGTGTTTGTTTTTTTTTTCTACCACAATGATTTATTTCTCATTAAAGGCTTTGGGAATTGTGGATTTTTCCCTAATAGTCAGACGCGTTCGGCACGACGGAATGAGCTCCATGTTTGTTGTACTTGGCTGTGATTAGACGGCGGGTCTGATGAAATAAATCCCCACTCGGTGGTCCTGGAGTAAAACCAAGAAACAGCTGCTGCAAATAAAACAACTTCTGGAAGTGGACAAGCTGAAGTCGGATAAACACCGGATAAAAATATTTTCATTACAATAAATGTTGCCCCGTCTCGATTTAATGCTGTTGTTCCACTCCCGTTCTGGTTCCTCCGTCCTCTGATAGCTTGTATTCAGGACTTCCTGTCCATGTAAATATCGACAGTCCCGCTTATCTCTTATTCTCCAACATGGACAAACCATCTCGTAGATTAGCCGCGATGTAGCTTAGCAGTTGACAGGGCAAGCTGAATGAAACGACTAATTTCAGAACAATTAACTTCTATCTGATGTCTTACTGCTGATAAACCAGCTGAGTCATCACACTTCCTGCTCATAAAAATAAACACTTCCTGTTGTTTATTCAGAGGTTTCAGAAAACTTGAGGATTACTTTTGTCACTTCGACTTTCCTTTCAACATACATCCATATTTATAGTTTTAGTGGGGTAAATGATAAATTTTGTACATTTTCATTATTGTTATTAAAGTGTATTTCTTTGTTTTGTTTCTCAGATTATTCTTGTGTTATGTTCCTTGTACATTGGGATTTATTTCACATTCACTTTTTTAGTTTACATATCTATTGAGTTAGTTCACTTCCTCTGTGTTAATTGGTCTCCCTCCCTCATCTGGCCACTCTTGCACTGATGAAATGTATAATATTAAATTCCTCTTCTCAAAGTTTTGAGCCAAAACTGACTGCCACCATGAATATGTTCTGTTTTTATGGAGATGTTGACGTTTTAATTGCTGCATAATGTTCTTTTTGTAGAAAAGGTTTTTGTCTTGCAGCCCTGCTCTTTGGTCCACACATCTGGAGAAAACAGGAGATTGCTGTCAGATGTGAAACACATCCAGTGCTAGAAATTCGTGTTGCTTTCAGCCTCTTGGCAGCTTTCCTGATTAGTTTCAGTGTCGTCATTTCTTTAAAGTTTGGACTCATTTCCAGGTTGTACTGCAACCTTTGTAACATTTTGCAAATGTTTATTCTACAATTTCCTTCAATAAATACCTCTGTTTTACACTTTAAAGGAAATATGGTGAAACAGATCTGAAAGGATTTTTCAAAGTCTCGTTTTCAGATCACACATATATTATGAAAACATGTTACAAAGTTTTATTTCTTGTTAGAATTAGAGCAGGACATAAAGCTGCTTTACAGAAACAATAATCTGACTGCAAGTTCAGTTTTTTGATGAAAGGAAATTGAAAGCAGCCAAAATAAATTCAAGCTCAGTTTTTCTAAGTTATATTTATTTTGAGATCATCAGTGTAATACATCATGGAAGATATTTTATTCAAAAGTGTTTGTTTTACTCTAACTGTATGAAATATTTACCAAACTGTGATTTCTGTGGCTCCTCCACAATCACTTGTTCCATCCATCCATCCATCCATTTTCTGAACACCCTTGTCCCTCAGTGGGGTCGGGAGGGGTAATCACTTGTTCGTATAGTAAAAAAATAAAAAAAAAGTCTTAAACTAAATGGTTATTATTAAGATTTAAAGTCAATAATTGCTGCAGTTTTTTTCGTCATTCGCCCACTTTGCAAAATAAACATGAATGCTTTTAAATTTTCTAATTATCGCTCAGTATGATGCCATGTTTTCTTGTCTTTCTCATTTTGAAGAGTGCCAACAAGACGTGGGTCTCTTTTCTATCTGTATTAATAACCAAGGAAAACAGACTGTTGTGCATTAGTGATAATAGATTTTTTAAAAAGCCCAACCCAGGTTTCCCCCAGTGTTTTATAAGCCTGGCGGGCCACCAGGCTTTACTTGTTCCCCCACCAGGCTTAGCATTGTTTATTTATTTTAGTTTTTTTTTTTAAGTTATTTTCTTTTTTAAAGAGTTAATAGCTGGTGTTTAGGCATTAAACTTCCAGTCTTCCAATAATGCATCACTATCAACTGATATTTCCAAATTTCCTGTCAACATTAAACATTTTTAACTCAAAAACATGGCGGTGGGCTAATGCCTGGCCTAGCGCCCCGAGCACGGGGCTCAGCAAGTTTTCTGGGGGAAACCCTGCAACTTTACTGAAAGCAAAATGGAGTAAAATGTTTTATGCAACCTGCAGAATTAAAGATGCAGTATATTAAAATTCATGTTGCTTTAAATCACCGTCCTCCTCAATACGCTCCCTCAAAGAAAACATCCTGCAATGATTTAGACGTGAAGCAAATAAAACTTCCATGCAGCTAATTATAGATTTTATATTTGCTACCCTGAGTACAAAAAACAAAGAGAAATCAGATTTAAAAGAAAAGAAAATCCAAGATAAAATTTAGAAAACATTTCAAAGAACTGACATTTTCTCTCCGTTTCCGTTCAACGAAACAAATGATTTTCTTTTGCGACGTCTAAAAACCAGTTAGCAAGACGAAGCACTGGCAGAGAAAACCCTTTTCACACCGACCCATACGCATCACGGCGTTACTCAAACTGCCACGGCGCTGATGACGTCGTCCATTTCCAGCCTCAGGTTTCTCATTTTACCCAGTCTATCTGAGGACGTCCACACAACAAACAAAAACGGGGAAAAAAGAAAGAAGCTCAACTGTGTGTGACTCTGCACGAGTAAATCATCTTCTGTCTGGTGACAGAATGATCTAATGCAATAATCCTTGTGCTTTAATTAATGACTGGTTTGTTGTAACACATCAAGATTCTTTGATCTGAGCCGGTCCATCCCAGCTCTGGCTGTCAGTTTGGGGTTTCTGTCCTCCTAGGAGGTAAACTACCGCGTCTGTGTTCACGTTGGGTTAAATCTATGAGTTTAGACACAAAACCACACATATTTATTTTTCACTGCATTTTGTAAATTTTTTGAAAATGGATGTTTTACAGCCTGTGTGTTTATTTTTTCAACTTCTTTTTTAAAAAGTTATTATTATTATTTCGAGTGAAATCAGATTTTATTTTACTGATATTTTAGTTTTTGCGTTAAGGAGTTCCACTCACACTCGCACAATATAAAGAAAACATCCATATGCAATAACATTGGTAAAATGATAAGACTTGTGATAAATAATTTAAAAGATTCATAAGAAACAGATCCCAGATAATATGATTTATAAAGTTCTGCAGATATAACCCATTCGTCATTAAAACTACAGAAATGATTCCAGTTCTAAATACAGGCACTGATGGAGTATGTGAACCTTAGAATAACAAAGCTCTGACTGATTTTGATTGAACTCCCTCATCAGTTACGGTACACACATTCACTAAGCATGAAACTGTGCTGAAACGGTCTGACTTATAAACCTCACTTCATACTTTCAGTTTCTTTCCCTCCATCTAGGCCTGTCAAAATAATAAATAAAGAAATTACTCGCTCAGGATTTGACGTTTTTCTCTTTTTCTACCAAAATCTGGGTGATGATAGTCTTCAGTCTGGAACTTCAGTTTCAGTTTAAGAAGAACAATTATGTTTACATATACTTTGTTTATTTATTTTGGGTATTTAAAATGTCTTCCAGTTTGTTAATCTTTGAATTACCATTATATTACTTGAAAATGGTTTCAAAACAACAATATTATCGTCTATCGCAATAATTTGAGGGACAATTTATCGCCCAGCAAAATGTGTAATTGTAACAGGCTTATCTGCAACCTGATTAGAAAATTTGTTCACATCGCCATGGAGACAACAATACTCACACATCATAAACCACATGCAGATACTATCTAATAGTGCATATATTCAACAGAAAGACAGACAGCTGCTGGTACTCTGCGGATGGAAGCTTTCGTCAAAACGAGAGACGTTGTCCTGGGTTTATCAAGTCTGGGTCTCTTATCAGAGCCAGCAGACTTTCTCTCTTTCCAGTCAAGAACATAAACACAGCAGGACATTCCTGTAGGACAGAGACAGGAGAGGATGTTTACCTGGTGGTACATGTGGACGCATTGAGCCGGGCAACAAAGGGAAGGATGTTTTCCCTGCACCAGGTTCAAATTGGGCAGTGTGGAGTCGAGCGTGGCCTAAACACACACAAACATGTACGGCTTGGCAAAACGGCCTCTTTCCTGCAGAGAAGTCGGGTTTGTCTCTAGAAGCAAAACTTTATCCATAAAAATAACATCTAATGTTGAGGATGAACCATTTAATGTGGAGTTTAAACTCGTGTGAAGCACATAAATGTTGTGACATCGACCCAAACTCTGTTTTACCTCCGAAACAATGACACACGAACAGTTATTTTTAAATTTAACACAGAAATCATTTATTATTACTTAAAAACACAACACCTGATTTTACTAATTCATCAGCTTGTCTGCTGGAGTTGACTTTGGATGGACATTAGCTTTGTAAATGCTGGAAAAGATTAAAATAGTCCAGGTTTGTGGCGAGCATGCTTTCAATGAAAACATCTGGAGCCCCATAAATCCCCACTGATCAAACTTTATTAAGTAACATATGGAGGAGATATGTATTCAGTTTTTATCTGATAAATCTCAACCTTCACACAGAGAGTCATGCCAAGCTGAAACTGACTGAAGGAAATCCACTGAGAAGCTGAAGCAGAAAATGCAAAACAGTTTCAATGAAATTATACATATAGATGGCATGAATACATTATCTATTTTTCTGTGGAAGGTAAATTAAGTCAAATTGTTTATCATTTATTGTCACATTAAATTACAATGAACGATGTTTAAAACTTCTCAAACACATTCATATTGTTAACTTTACCACTTTTTCCAACTGCTTTTTTCTTGAAAGTATCAATAGATATCAATAAACTTAAAATTGTGATTAAATGCAGTTACTGTGTGAAGTGAAACAAATCACATTTCTTAATGTGATTTAAGAGCAATATTTGTGTTTGAGGAGCCTAAAAGAAGCAATAAATAGTTCTTACCATTACTTTTGTCATCATCACAATAGCACCACAATATATTGTGATAAAATTTTAAATCCATTTCAGCCAATCAATGAGCAATATCCATTTTCCTTGACAGTGATTGGTTGTACCACCAACAAATTAGCTTCTCCAGTGGTGCTAAGTCAAATTAACGTCTATTTAATGTTTCAGCTATTAAAATATGTATTTTTAAGTCTCAAATATTCATGGATTTAAGCTATTAAAGAGCAGTTTTCCCTCTTAAATATGATAAATCCACTGTATAGTAAACAGTGAAGTTCTGTCATAATTTAAGACTTTGGAGAAAGTGTTCATAAAATCAGAACAGAGCTCTTTGGTATCAACTTGACCCCAAATACCTCCAAGGCAGACTTTAAATTAACTCACCACTGCATCCAGACACCAAAACATTTGGCGCAGCGGCTATTTTCTCCCTCAACTTCCTACACATTTGTCACTGAATATGATAAAACAGAACCAAAATGGCTTCGCTGGTGTTTGTCAATCTAACCAGGAATGTCAGCTGAACAGCAGGGACGTCTGCAGACGCTGACCTCTGACTGAGCCGCCTGGATCTCGACGCGTTACGACACCACGTGCTGGTTGCTGCTTCTTGGTGCCTGATTCTCAGTCGGCAGTTTTTCTCAGTCCCAGCGGAGCTGCAGGAATGCTGACCTCTGCTCTTCCTCGTTCTGGTTTTCCTACTCTTCTCAATTAGTTTTCAATAAAAACATGGGCTTTTTAATGCCTCTTGTGTTTGTGTAAACCGGATCCTGATCTGCCGCTTAACTAAATACACAATCTGAGGGCGCAACATCAATCAGCACTTTAACTGCTGGTTTTTTGGGAGCACTCAGAGGAATGGTTGCTCCACAAGAAGCTGAGATAAGACGTAATAAAATCAGGATTGTGTTTCATCCAAACTCCTGACAGGCTGCAGCTTGGACTATCAACACCGAAAGCAGAAACAGATCAGCGGAGGGAAGTCAGATGGAGAAAACATGTCTGTGTTTGGGATTTGGAAAGGCTTTCCTCTACCGTTCGCCTTTACAGAAGCAGACATTGCTAGCATTTGAAGCTAACAGCGTTTTATTTACAAAGGAGGATTAGCGGGAGTCATGAGATGAAAGGAGGAATCACATGGAATTTCAATAAAAGTCATTCATGGGTCATTAAAGCTCTTGCTCTAAAAGTCTCACATACTTCACCTTCAGCTGAAGGCAGATGGACGTCTGCTGAACTACGCTTTGCTTCAAAGTAAAAGTTTCTCAGCCCGACTAATTTGTGCCAAAGAAGAGAAATGTTACAACAAAACGCCTCGGAAAATTATTCAGAACCGCAAATGTGACCAAAAAAACTAATAATAATCAGAGGTGCCTGGTGACTCTGGAGAAGCTGCAGAGATCCATAACTCATGTGTGATGGACACAGCACACATGAGATCAACTAAACAAAATAAATCGACAGCTACATGGCTGAAATTTAACACAACCTCAAACTTACTGAGTACTTGTGGAAACCAACCAATTTAAAATGGAAAATTGACATTTTGCCCAAAGCAATAGTCAGATATCCAGACGGAGTTAAACCAGAAGCCTATTGGTGGCTAAATATGCAATGGCTGATGTTTGCGTATAATTTTGACCCATTTTGACCAGTAATTTAGTATTTAAGTAACCATGTAGCAATGAAGACACCAGCTTTTTTTCAGCAGATAAACTGGGATCCGTCTTTCAGGCCAGTAAGTATTGGTTATGAACATAATCTGTAATTATCTCACCATGTCAGAACTGATTTCTAATGGGTTTTTTGATCTTTTTCAAAGAAGCGTTTGAATGGCGTTCAATAACTGACCAACAAATGAACCCGGACCAGTGGACCTCTCAGCAGGGTTGCTTTTAGAGGAAGAGACGCTGCTCCTTCTCTGGGTTTTTAATGGTAATTACTTCATTACTTAAATGCTCCAATAACAGTCTCTGCAGAGCGTTTATGTTATGGGAATGTGGTAAAACTGGTCTACGGTCGTTAAGAGCAGATGGAGTGGAGTGGATTGGAGAGGTGAGGTGAGGTAAGGAATCTGTTTGTCCAGAGTCAACGTAAGGTCAGAACGGCTCCTTCCAGACTTTTTTCTTCAGATTTGATCTGCTGGAAATTGTTCTGAAGCTTTTTCTGCAAACTTTTAGACTCCATTTATGTTCATGAAGTTGAAAATAAATGCACACAATACTTTTCAGGGTTGACAAAGTTGAAAATCATGTATTATTTTTCTTCCACTTTGGAACTATACACTATTATCCCATGCAGTCTTAGTTACAGTTTAGTTCATTGCAGTAATTTGACAAAGTTCAAGCGGTATGATTTTATAAAAATGATCCTGGCACTGTGTTAGCAGCTTTCTGTGCCTTAAACTGGAATCGCGTGGTTAAAGATGGATCGTAAAGTCCAACACACAGTCCCTGATGGATTGAAGAATGTACTCACTCACACGGCCTTGTTTGCCAGCTGAGCAGGGTTTACTAACCGAACAGCCCGAGAGTCACAGCAAAGAATGTTGAAAACGAAACAAATATTTCAAACAGTATATAGATATACCATTTGGACCTGGGCCACTTTCAGCTGTGGAGCTGAAAGCTACAGGACCAAGCAGAGTGTCCAAAACTTTTCCTTTGACCGGGTCTTCCAACAAGAATACCAGGCCAAAATAGACATACACTCTCTCCATTTTGTTCTGGGGATGTTTTGCAGTGATTTGCCAGTGCCACATGCTATGGGTCAGGGACTAAAGATGATATCTTGAGAGTTCAGACCAAACATGACACCATGCCTTAAAAACATGTCCATGAAGTCCAAAAACAGAATCGTAGACATGGGAGTTTTGACTCCAAATGAGTTTTCTAAAGCTTCCTTGGCAGCACATACTCCAGCAGCAATCTCTCTCAAATTACTTTGAGAGACAGATGTGACCGTTCTCCAGATTCCAGAAAAACCCTCACTTGGAGAGGAAAACAAAACTCCCATGACCCCATCAGCAGTTGTACAAGGGTGAATATCTGTTCTACTGTTCAATGCACAGGAAAAACATTCCGCTGTTCACCTTGAACTAGCGGTTCAGTAACGGGTCAAAGCCTTGTAGAGCTAACTCTCTTAAGAAGGCCATCCCTCAAAAGGTGGAATGCACTTCATGATTCCTACAAAACATGCAGCATGTAGAGGCGTGTCAACCACGACCAGCCCAACAATCCAGGTTTCAGCATCAAGAAACAATTCTAAAAGTGTTTCCTCTTCCACCAGATAGTTTTTTAACTACCTTGGCTGTGGTTATGGTGTCTCCTTCTTCCTTAGACTCTTCCTGTACTTTGGTGATTGGTGTAAGGAGTTTCTAAAAAATGTAATCTGTCCAGATCTTTCCCAAAAGCCAACCACAGCATGTAGGATCGCACCCGTTTTCCCATTCTGAGGTCTTTTATTTTCTCAATAGTCTCTCCATATTCCTCCTATCCAAAAGTTTTTCCTTCTGTAACCTCCTTTTGGCTAAATGGTACCGCTGCCCTTTCATCATAAATGCCTCCTTTTTCAGCTGTAATCCCCCATGATGGCCATTGACAGGTTCATGTTTCCACATTTCCTTAATCTCCATTGGAAGATGAGAGAAACTCCTGGATGAGTGAGTTTCGGACCTCCCACGTAGGATCATCTGCCAGACATTCCCAGGTAAACCTCACAACCTGTTGAAGTTTATCTGGCCTGTTCTGCAGCCTCACCAAGAACAATATCCATGAGGTGCTTTAGATTTGGGGTCAGTTACGTAAAAAGATTTGTGTGAACTACCATCTCTGGGGAAATGAGATCACTCTGTTCCTGTTATAAAGCTCTGCAACAACAAACATACAATTGAAAAGGGTTTCACTTTCAGAGCCAACAGGTGCTGAAAGGTTTGGCATTGAGTTGCTGCCAGGACCTGGAGGAGGGAGCTCGTTTCTTTGTATCATGACGGACGAAAAGCCCCAGAGACTCAACTTCAAATCAGACATGGATTTGTCAGCACCACAAAGATTCTGCACCAGTCCTCACAACGTACTGCTCCGTCTCAAACCAAATCTGACCATTCTGGAGCTGCTGAAGAGTCACAACAGCTTTGCACTTGTATATTTAAGCTCATAGTCCTGCTGGAAGCTAAACCTCTGCCAGAGTCTTGAGTCTTTTTGCTTCAAAGTTTCCTTCCAGGTTCCATTAAGATTACTGTCAATTATTCACTCTCCTGCTCCCATGTTGCTACAGAAAACACTGCATATCCCAACAGCTGTTCTCTAAAGCCGGCTTTCATGTTTCTTTTCCCAGAATTGCATGAAAACCTAATAAAAGCTTTTTAGTTCATCACTTTTTTTCGCCTCATGCAGACACAAACAGTAAGTTTCTCGTCTACGGCTTATTGATCAACAACCACAAACGCTCTTCTAAGTCTATTTCCAGCTTCATTAATATACAAACGGTTCCTCTCATTTGTGCTGCTTGTGTTTGGTGATACAGCATTGACAATGGGAACACAACTCGTTTTTTCAAATCTATGGGTGGTTTTAAAAATACAACTGGCTCCGCCTGTTGACTAACTGTACTCAGCATTAGCAGAAGTCAGGTAATATATCCAACTTAACAAAAGGAATTAACATTGTTCCAAGAAAAAAATACATTATGACTTTTACCAGAGTTAAACTGGCCTCTCAAAAGTTAGTTTAGCAGGGAGATGTTTGATGCATTTGTGTTTGTGAGAACCCAGATTAACTAGCATCCCGTAGGAGTTTTTGTTTTTTTTTGTTTTTGTATAATTATGGTTGAGAGTCTCCTACTCCCGACGTAGGGTGTATATATTCCCACAGTCGTTTTCAGTTAGTATTCCCAACAGGATTTCTTATCTCATTAACCCGGTTGCAGGAAGGTGATCATAATTTATCATGCCACAGAAACATTTGCATAAAATACATCCATCAAATGGACTAATACCATTAAGCCTTGGAACGATGCCACAAATGCACACATAAATATAAGCTTGTAATAACCCTGAAAAGACAGAAACCTTTATAAACCAATTTTTAAAAACAAAATGTCAGCTCTGCAGTTTTTCCATCGTAGCATCTTCTTGTTTTTGCGTTACTCCTGCTTCCATCTGCATGCCATTATCTCACAGAGCATATATTATTGCATAAACCAGAATTGTAATCAGCAAGATTCCTTCTCCTAAGTTTTATCTACCACAAAGAGAGCTGAAACAGTTTCTGTGCTCAAAGTTTAGTCATCTTTAAAGGTAGTCTTTTCATTATTATTATTATTATTAGTCAGTAAATACCAGCCTGGCTCAGAAAAACTGTAAACGTACTCTGACTTCTTTCACGCATGTCCCCAGGAATAAACCGTATTTTCTGAAGAATGTGCAGAAAATTGAATCCAGATTTTCTCACCAAACAGCAGGAATGATTTACTTCTCACGATGTGCTGCTCTCTTGGCGTGGATTCTTACAGAGAGGCACCTCTGTACAGCACACGAGACCTCGCATGGAGCCGGAATATGATGTCGAAACCCCCGTTTTGCTCACAGAGCATCAGAACAAGCTAGCAAGGCTCCATGATAACTATTCAAAGTCACATTAGTTGGCATAGTGTTGTTTTAACTCCATATTTACAATATCTGATAGTTCCACAAACAAATTTAGTCTAACTTTTGAACTGCCTTGCTGCTGAAATGAAACCCAAATAAACTTGGTTTGACTTGACTAAAACAGAAGGAAAGTTTTATTTTGGCTGCAGCATATAAATGAATTTTGGGAAAAATTTGTTAACTGATTGTCGGAAAAACTGGTTACATTTCTTCTTATTTTGGCAGATTTAAAATGTTTAAAATGATTTCAGCTACATTTTAGCCTTAATCACGAACCAGTTCTTGTTTTGTTTTGTTTTGTTTTATTTTGGGGGGTTTTAACAGATATAGCCATGACAGAAATTGTACATAGGTTTGAGAACAAACAACTAAAAAAGTAACAAAAACTGTAATCTCTCACACTTAAATTCTGGTAATAACCACATAAAAATTGCAATTTTTCCCAACTTTCTCACCATAAAGTGATTGTGCAAGTCTCACTTTTTTCCACATAACATTTGTTGCTCTTATTAATGAGTAAAATTACTTGTGTCCTTAGAGAAACAATGAAAAGACCTGTTGAAAGCCATGTTTCATATTAAAGTAAGCAAAACATTAACTATAGCTTGACATCTTAATTTTTCATCTAATCTAGACCATCCAGTTAATCTCAGTCAGCAGCAGACTCAAAAACAAACGTACCAAAGGCAGTACTCATGACTGTACGCACGTTGTGAAGTTTGCTATGCAGTTTCTGTTTCCCGTCATGGCTCAAACGGTCTGTAAGGATCATTTCCTGATTCAACAGTTGAGCTGTCCAGAGTCCTGTTTTCAAGAGTCCAAACACACCGCCGGGTGCGTTTGATTCCCTTCTCAGTTACTCTGCCAGGATTCAGGAATCCCAAACTTTACAAGGCAGCATCAGGAATGAATTCCCACTTTCAAGCTGGGATTGGCACACCAAGGTCAAGCTTGATAAAATTAATAAACTCCCTCAGCTCCAAACTCTGGCAAAAACATTCTTACATCAAACCTTGTGTTCTCAGAAGGGAGCGTTGATTGGCACCCCCTGATTTAATCCAGTTCTAATCTGTGGAAAAACCGAGACAAATCCAGCAGGCTGAAATTTGTCTGCAGAACAGCAACGTGCTTGGAGTTTTCCAGGTGTTTGCAGTCTGTTCACTGCATCAAGTTTGATGCTGATAGACGTGAACAGCTCTCTGTAAACTGAATGGAGGGGGAAATCCACTAAAGCTCAAAAACACATTTACTGTCTCACAACTGACTTCGGAAAATTATACTCCTTGAAATTAGTTTCCAACCACAAGAAGGATCAGTTTAATCCCTCTCTGAGACAAAATAACTTTATTTTTGGATTTTTTGTTTTACACCATGACAGCAGGCTAATCCAATCCAGTTATATAGTTCAAGTTTTTTTCCAGTAAATCAGCAGATTTGATCTGACTTTGATGCAGCTTCTTATCACGAGTAAGCACGAGGCTGGCTTACTCGATTTTTCACAAAAACTTGAGCTCTGAATAAATGTCCAATTTCAGAAACTATAAGGGGAAGAGAGTACCAGTTTACAAAAAAGTACATTGAAGAAAATGTCACTTGTTGCAACTACTGACCAAAAACAGTTGGATTTCTTGAAGACAAGGAAAAAAATTAAGACTTTGCCATATTTGATCAAATGATTGACTGATAAACCCTAATTTATTAAGTGACATATGCATCAGTTTGAGTCAGGAAATTTCAATTGTTGGCATTATTTAGTGGAAGTAAATGAAAACATGAATGGCACATATAAATTGCAAGTTCAAAGCTCCAGTAAGTTAGCTGGATAAATAAAGATAAGCATTGTTAGATAAAACTGGAAATGTATTCAATGCTTTCCAGTAAAAGTAGAAACAAATATCCAGTAAAAAAAAAACAAGTGATCCAAGAACTAGATGCTGTGGTACTCCATCACTGATTGGTGTGCAATACAAAGTTACTAATTTGAACGAATTGAATTTATATACACCATCATATTCCCATTCTTGTAATTTAAACAGCATGTTTAAAATTTAAGCAAAATGCTGTCACTTTGGTTTTATTCAAAGGGATTTATTTGACCAAGTATTTGAAAGGATTTGGGTTAGCTGCGTGTATTTGGCCAGTTTCGTTAAGAAATGTGACATTTTGAGATCTTACACTAGTTTATTACTGTTGACCTGACCATAGAGGTCAGCCCACACAGCAGGACATAACGTACAGTGCCGGCTGTTCTTCTGGCATGTATAATGAATCTTATCTCCACAAAGGAGTTTTCTACTTCATAGCTTCAAGCGGCAATTATTTTACAGAAGGAGGCAAAAGTAATATTTGGAAAGAAAAGAAGTGGGGGTTGAACCCATTGAGAGGAAAAGACTTCCATAAAAATGCTGTACTGTTGGCTTGTCGTTTTTGTTGCTTTCAATGCATACATAGTGTTTACCTTCTATTACGTATATACTTACCAAAACAGAACTATGATTAAGTTATGCTAGTGTGACAACGGTATCTATATAAAGCGTCACTATTACTACAAATTCTGTTTGAATACAAATTTGGTCTCCCGCGGGATATTTTGTCCCTATAGTTAATCTACCTTTTTAATATTTCAATATTTCTTTAGAAAACTGCACGGAATATGTCCTAAAAAAGCACATGAATAACGCTGGCTGCTGACCGAAGCTGTTAGGCAACAAGCAGGACAACACCTATTTCTGGACACTGCGTGGAAATAACTAGATTTTTCTTATTTTATTTTTTATTTTTTTATTTACCGTAAACTTCCGAGAAATAAAACACACAAAATGAAACTTCTACAGGTATGACGGATTTATGAGAAACGTAACATCGATGCGCGCATGCGCATTACCACGAGGTATGCTGGATTGACGAGGTATGACAGACGGACAGAACACCGGCTAGTCACAGGAAAAGAAACAGAACATAAATTTAAGTAAAATTACATGAATGTACTGTTAACCAGTCACTTTTATTTTCTGAGACTTTACCTTCTCTATATAATGAAATGCATTGTTCCTTTGTGTATCTTAAAAGAAACAGAGCTGTCATGGTGACGACGCTGTCAGGTGCCTAGCTATCATTAGCATCTAGCGTTGGCATCAGCTGCTTCCCGCTATTGCAACTGAAGGTTTCATGACAGAGGTATTTTATTGCTTTATAACATTTAATAAACAACACTGACTCACATAAACCATGGTTGAATTCACTCAAAAGTGTATGTAGTGTTTTTTTTTAATAATCTCCGTGTCATGCTGCGCCACCCAGAATATATCTATCCTACGCAGCTAGCTTTATAATAGTCTATTACGCGCACGTGCGCTTGGAAATCTGCAATTTACGCAAAGTGTGGGCCGCCAGAGGGCGCTCTGAAAGTTAGGAAAACATAAGAAAAAGTAAAAAATAAATGTTCTTATCATAAATTTAGCTATTAGTATAAAGTTTCTGACAAGAAAATTCACAAGAAACTATGCAGTAGAGGACACTGCAGCAAAAAACCTAAATTAAATCAGATTTGATGGCATTAGTATAAAAATATGACATTTCGTTTATGATGGGGGCTTTGTGGTGAAAAATTTGATGGTAAAACATTCAACATCAGATTAATAAAGTCATAATTTTTTAAATAAAATTTTCCATCACAGCTTTTGTTGCCAAATAAAATCAGAAAGTATGAGGCATTCATGCTAAATGAATAATAATTGATCAATAGTAAATAAAAGTGAGGTAAAAAAAAAAATTAATTAAATGTTTTTATATATATTTTCAATAAAATTGTTTGTTCCATTTCATTTCTTTCACATTTTAATTCCTGTCACAGATAAAATCAGTTTTAATGTGGCTATTGTTAAAATAAAGCATGGTATTTAAAGCTAGTTGGCAGGAGAAATAAACTGTATGATGGAAAAAACAAAAACAATCACATCAAACTTCATTTGTACAAATAACACCTGTTTTTATTAAAAACAACATAATGAAATGCATTCAAATTGATGCTGAACCATCTTTCAGTCACACAGATACTCGGTTTGCTTAACAGTCTTCAGTAGCAGCTGAGGTTAGCCACAAACATACGCAGCCTTCAGGTTGGTGGGAAAATAGAAAGAAATGCATCAGCAAATCTGATGAAACCCCAACATGATTCACTGTGAATCAGATGCAAAAACCACCAAAACCAGGAAATGAAACGGCGACTGTCAACATCGCTGAGGTAACACCTACAGAACAAACCTCCAAATGCAAAAGGGCAAACGCAGGTTTCACTTAACTACTTAACTATAAAACATTATATCTTAGTACACTTGAAATAAGACAAAACTAGCTTTCAAAGAAGAAATATGAATTTGTTTTACGTCAACAAGGAATTATTTATTTGCTGAAAAGTTGGTTGAAATAAGATAAAACTAAAATATTTGCAGTAGAAACTAGATTAAAATATTCAGTAATATTTTGTGTGTCATTTACGTTTCTTAGAGTTCAGAGTGAAATTTTGAATTCATGTCAAGATGGTCGTATGGCATCGTTTTAGTCACCAAATGCTCCTCAACATTCACTTCCTCTGTCTTCACTTCCTCCTCTTCTGGAGAACGGGGGTCGACTTCCTGCATGTCCATGACTTTCAGGAAGTCGTAGAACTCGAAAGCAGGAGGCCAGCTGTCCCCACCCAGCATCCCTGTGGAGACACGCAGAGTTCACAAGGTAAAACAGATTTAAAACTTCCTTTGCTCCAACAAAAACGGCTTTTAACCCACAGAGAGGCTGGAGAACTATGGTCTGATTTCAACAATCCATGTTACATTATTTGAATCTGAGGTAGGAGAAGGAAAAAATCAGGAATAAGAGCCTGATGAGTCTAATTAGGGCTGAAATCTTCATTTGCATAGAAAATGCAAGACTGAGCTTTAAGAAAATGGCAAAATATCGGGTTAAAATAAATTGTTTTGTAAAGACAGAGTGGTTCTGTACTCCTCCTTGTGTTTTTTTATTAAATGATCTGATGATGGCTCACCACCCAGGGCGGCAAGCTCTAGGGGGTCGCCACAAGTACTTAAAAAAATAAATAAATAAATGTTGCGCAATTAATGAACAAATGTTCTGCATTTTAGTTGCATTTTCACTCACTTGGGAGTCGGCGCCCCCTTGTGTTTTCTTACACTGTCAGAAAATATTGGTGTACCACCTATGAAAGTTATTTTTTATTAACAGCAACAGATTGTGTGTTAATTAAAAGACTGTTTTCCTTTTGTGGCACAAACACGTCCATCGTTACAATCTTTAGAATAATTCTAGGATTTTCTGTCCTCTCAGTACCTGCTGGTGACTCCGTCCCGTCCTCCACGCTCTGCAGCCACTGCAGCACAGAGCCGGCCAGTATGGGAGTGTTGGGTGGATACTGGTACACTTCGTCTCCACTGAGTAAATGCGTGAGCACCAACGCAGGAAGCGGCGGCAGAGAACCAAGGTACGAACCCAGAACAGACAGACCAGCTGGAGTGCGGCCGCTGAAACAGACCAAGTAAAGCTGCGTGTTGTTTTCCGACGCGAAAGGAAATTATTTGCGTTTTACTTTTTTTAAATTGATGGATAATTGTACAGGTGGATCCAGCAGGGCAGGTATCGCTCCATCCTCGCGCCTCCCCGCTCCGACACGCCTCTCATCTGGTCCACCAGCGCCTGGTTCTGCCGCCGCCCGATCTCGTCCTCTTCCTCTCCCACGAAGAGGAGGAGGAGCGCTTTACCCAGCGACAGAAACGACGGCAGGTTTTCCACGGTCAGCTCAGGCTGGGAGGAAAATGGGAATAAAACGTTAATCCAGTGATCTGAATCTGCAAAATACGTAAAATTAAGATATTGAGAAGAAAAAACATTGTTAGAATCAGAAGGAAGCCCAGGTTGTGCTAGTTGTGGTGCAGCAGATGGAAATATTCAGGCAGCAATTATTTGGAGATCATTTGCACCTAATCCTACAGACACACACACACACACACACACACACACCACTGGTTGGAGCAGTGCAGAGTGGATTTGGGTGAGCAGATCTTTGGATGATGAGGTCACAGGCAGCGCTGAAGGGTGGCTGAGTTTCCCCCAAGAAGGAAACAACAACACCGCAGGAGGCTCCACATCGTGCTCCACAGCCCTACGGAGAAAATGTGTGGGGAAAAAGTTTATTTGTTCATTTATTTGCTTACGGAACCACAAAATATTCACCTTTTATCGTTTATTTTAATTTGCAAAGTGTTTTAGTCACTTTGACTCAAACGCACTGGAAGAAACTCTGGTGAATAACCTTTGACTTGAGCAGCGGCGTCAGAGGAAAAACAGTCGAGAAGAAACGATATGAAAACAGCAAAACATGTGGAGTGAATTTAAAGTTGGTACCATTTCTCCACCAGTCCGTCTGTCAGCAGCCCAGTCAGAACTTCTCCAGCTAATAACTCTGCTGCTTCAGTGAACACGGACAAACCTGGGAGAGGAAGAAAAATACACAAATCAGAGAGTAAATTACAAAAAAATCATAGATAATTCTTCAACCTGCCCAGTCTAATCCGTTCTCCGTTATATTGATATTAACGATGAACTACAGCCACCAGTTTGCTGTGATTGTTCTGTCACACCAATGTTTTTCATGAGACTCCCACCTGTTCGGCTCTCTGTCCTAAACAAACCCAGGACCTTATCAGGCCTGAAACCAGCCAGGTCAGGGTGAGGAACTTCCTGAAGGAAAGATGTCACTTCCTCATTGGTGGACAGCAGCAGAGGAGAGGCCAGGCGGCTCCTGGTTTGGAAGAAAGAAAAAAGAAACGAGGGCGTAGTTTAAGTTTTTCTTACAATAAAAGTTGGAAATTTGAATCAATCCCACAAAGTGATCAAGTAATTATTAGCTGAATTACCAAAAATTACATCGAACTCCTATTAGTTGGATTTAAGTATTCAACAAGCTGAGTGGAGATAAACTTCGTCACTGCAGACAGAGAATCTGCATGGCATAGCGTGACAAGATTTAAAAACCAATAATTTCAAGCTGTAACATTTGCGTAGCATTTACATCAACTTTGAAGCTGTAAAAGTCTTGCAACAGAATGTTATGATGTGTCCAAAACGCTGTACGGTTCTGGATCGGTGTTCAGTATATGTTCTGTTATATTCATATTAATCAAATCCATCAAATTAAATCAATAAATCCCAACTAGTTTACTGGAAGAACATCCTTTCTGTTGGATTCATGAGCTCTACTTTTTGTGCTTTTCGGATTGTTGAGATGAAAAATTAAAAATGTTTTCCAGAGGTTTTGTTCTTACATCATGACGAAGCGATGCAGCGCCTCCCCGCTCAGCGCTCCGGCATAGCGCTGCGCCGCCTGCTGACGCCGGATCAGCAGAACGCTGGGGAACTCCGTGATTGGCTGAAACGGGACGGCTGTGCCAGGCTGAGCGGCGCAGAGGTCGGTCCACTCTCCACAGTCGACGACGCACATCTGGACGTCGTCAACCCTGGAATCTAAAAAAATAAGAATAATTTCGTAAAGTAAAAATCTGCTTTACATTAAATTAATTTGAAATGTAATTTAGCTCTTCTGTGTGAATGTTTGTGAGAACAAAACTGTCTCAGATGAAACAAACTGGAAATCATAACAACTTATTGGGAAAACTTCACTCAAATCTTATCTTGCCTTAAAATGTTTAAAATGTAGATTCTAAGCATAAATGTGAAAATAAACCTCTTCCTCTGCACCTGTTGCAGGTCTCATTTGTTTACCTTCAAGTTTTTCTGCAACTTCAACGAAAGATCCGAGGAAAGCCATTGAAACAGCGTCCCCTGGTGGCCAGAATGACACATTCTTCAAATCACAGCGCTACAAACCGATAAGCAGACTCGTATTGTGTTCAGATGAAAGTCTTACATTTGAGGTAGAACAGCACCACCGTGAGGCTGCTTTGTGCAACTTCAGAGTGGAAGTTGTCAGACGTTAGTTGTGTGACCTGGTCCAGGTCCAGGAAGTGACCTCGGTTTCTGTACACGTCCGCTGCGACTTCATCATCCAGCTCTCCTGGTGACACACACGTTCACACTCCTCTCTTTTCCATGCTTCAAGTTTGAATTCTCTGAAGAAACATCGAGCAGGTCTTCTAACCTGAATGAGAGTCTTCCTCTTCCTCTTCCTCTTCTTCTTCTTCTTCTTCTTCCTGCTTCGTGAAGAGCTCCAACACGTCGTCCAAGCTGTGTAAGGTCAAATATTTCACCTCAGAACTCTGCAAACAGAAAAAAATAATAAAAATGTTTATATATGTTTTAAAGTGTAAGTGAATGAAATAAGCAATTAAATTAAATAAAAGCTCTACCTTCTCAGGCAGTCGGTAGGCAGCGTTGTACTTCTCAGGGGTTTTAACTGCTGGGCTCTGCCTGACGAACACAAACATCAAACCAAACCTGAGTTACTTCATCCTGATTTACATGTGGTATGTTTTTAAATCCGGTTGGTTCTGCACACCTGTGCACCAGCAGCAGCAGGGCGAGGCCTCGCAGCCTCCAGGCCAGAGCGCTGGCCGTGTCCAGGTCCAGGTGCTCGGTCGCAGGGTGAGAAAACAGGAAGACCTGAGGCATCAGCTGGTAGGGGAACTGCGGCGGCGGGACTGACGAGGGATCGACGAACACTTTGGACTGATAAAAACGTGAAAAAAACAGATTTGTCGACGTTATTCTACTAGAAAAATAACCATTTCAGCTTTTTTCTGACTGAGTCTACATACCACAAGCGGGGCCTCCATAAGCTGCAGGAACGTGTGCAGGCTCAGGGTGGACAGAGCCGTCCTCATGCGTGTCAATGGGCAGCGCTCAGAGGTCACCGGGGTCATGACAGCACCATGAACTCTACAGTGGACGAACCACACCCTGGAGAGCTGGGACGATTCGTTAACTCTGGAAAACATGTTGTTATTGCTTTACAGCTGCAGTAAAAAAGGCGGCGCCTGTCGGGCTGCGAGGCCTCGGCCAAATATCCCCCAATGGATGGTTGTACTGGAACTGCAGTTTTGTTGTCTTTCTGACAATGACAATAAAATTCTTCTGATTCTGAGTTTGTAACTTTTCTAAAGAATATGGGGTGACACTTTATTTGAAGGGGTGTGCATAAGACTGACATGACACTGTCATAAACATGAGTGCCAACTTTGCATGATTCTGTAAATTATGGTAATTTAATGCAGAGTTGGCATTTTTAATGGACTTTCAATGCAACTTTTAGAGCAACTTTGCATTAAAAGTGTCATTATTTACCGAATGACACTTCATGACAACAGTCATAAATATTCATAAAGACTTCTTTACGTTCATGACAGATGTTATGTCATGTTTATGACAGTGTCATGTCAGTTTTTACAAATTTGTCAAAATTGCCATTATGTCTTGATAGTGTAATACTAGCCAGATAATCTGAGAGAACAATCTAACTCTTCTGCCTTCTTCCAATGTCAACTGCAGAAATACAAGACTCAGTCAGAAATTACCAATCAGAGACAGGAGGAGGGTCTTAGTGCTGTCAATCATTTCCTCCCTGTTGCTCTCTGCTACTGATGACAGTAGATACCATTTTTTCTGAAACAATAAGTTGTTTCTTCACTATTAGCACATTGAAACTTATTGACAGCGCTAAAACCTTCCCCCTGGCTCTGATTGGTTGGTTTTGGTCGGGAGCTGCGTGTTCTGCAACTTTAGCTATAATAGATGATTCACATGAGAAAAAAAAAAAAAGAAACATACCCTAACTGCTTTAGTACCGGACCTCCAGTTATGAGGATGAACTGATATTTGGATCCGTAAACGTACGCCGTCTCCATCAGCGATCTGTGTTCTGAGAAGCATATCAGAGGTACTGTGTGGTTTATTTATGTTCGATTTCTGTCATTTAGGAAAACTGATCAGGTGGGAGTGGGCTTAACGGAACAAAATCACCGCAAATCTGTCATTTTGTTGCTTTAAATCTTCACCTTGAGTTCCCAGACTGCGAACGTAACCGAGAACAATGTCCCTTTTCCCTTTGGCTGCCTCCTCCAAGGTCTGCAGGTCGGCGTCCGTGTGGACGTACTTTACCTCGTCACGTAGAATGGCGCTGGAGGGCAAAGAGGCAAAGCAAAACAAATATCAACAAAAGTGTGGTGTAGCTTTTATATTAGCTTCCCCGAGTCAATTTTAATACAAATAAACATCACACTTTTACAGTATTTTTTTAAAAAATTTTTGTTTCTGTTGGTCTGTCACATAAAATCTCAATAAAACCTGTTTTTGGTTATGACATCATAAATCCTCAAGGTGCATCACTCAGTCACAGTGCAAACTGGTGCTTATACTCACAACAGGACTTCAGCCACTATGGAGTTGACATCGAAGACGGTGTCCAAGCTGAAGCTCAAGAACTCTTTGCCGCCTCTGCAAAACACAAAGATGCAAAACTGCAAACAGTTGGAATAACTCTAATGCAGTCAGCAGGCAGACAATATGTTTCTTCATATGAATGCATAATTGTCATGATTACTGAAGCAGCTTTGGAGAGTTTTTACACTAATTTGTGGTCACTTTAGTTTGTGATTCTCTTCGTTTCCATTCAACTACGGGGGTTTAATGATGTAAAACGGTGGAGATCGTTTACAGCAAACATTCTCTGAAAAGCTACGACTGATCATTTTGTTTCTACTCAACTTACCTGAACAGAAAAGCTCTGTGTTGTTGCTTCGCATCTGTGCAGTACGCTTGAACCGGCTCTTTTTTACATGTGACCTACAAAACAAAACTTCATTTTTTTGTGCTTTTATATTAACGTTTACAACAAACGGAGCAGACATCATGAACAAAGCTCCTGTCACCTTGCCGACTAGCACGCCGTAATCCTGCAGAGCTTCGGCTGATTTCTCTAACTCCACCAGGAACAGAGAGATGGTGGGAGAGACTGGAGACGACAGAGGAGAAAAGGGAATTATGTTAGGTTGACTGTACTTAAATCAATTCAGATTAATCTATGTAGAAGATAATTGCCTAAAAATAAACAGATTTGTTTACAGAACCGTGTGTTTACCTTGTTGCTGAAAATAGAGGAACATCATCTTTCCAGACAGCAGCCTTTCGTGGAAGTCTGCAGCTGTGATTTCAATATGGATCGAGATATTGGCCTTTTCATGGCATCCAGCTGAGCTGATCCACAGCAGGACGGCAGCAACACAAACCCACATCCTGAACAGACTGATCTGTCCTCTCTAGGAGAGGAAACACAATGAGTGGTAAAGATGTACACAAGACTGTTTCATCAGTGGAAGAATAAATAACACAAACACTTCTGAACCATGTGGGGTATTTGGAAGGGGTATGAATATCAACACAACACCAGTCTAACCTGTAATAGACGCATGAAATATTGAAAATTATCCCTTTATTAAGACGTTTTAAGTTTTCAGGTAAAACACAGAATATAAGAAATAATTTAAAAAACGAACAAACAAACAAACAAAAACACCTGACATTTACCTGAGAAGTATGAGTTGGGGAAGGTCGGGGGTCATTTGGTGGCAAGTCTGAAGAGGCCATTTTACTTTTCTTAGAAGAAAAAACACATAAGTCCCAAATAAATTCCATATTTTGGAATCTCAGTTTACATCAGGAACGATAGGATATTCTGCTTCATCAACTAATAGCAGTCTGTGTGGTCGCCCATAGACATTTCTTGTTCATTTTTGACATTTACGTACGTAGTTCTACGTACTTTTAAAAGCAAGATGCTCAATGCTATGCGTTAAGAGTGCTGCGTTAGTAGTAAACGCAATGTTTCCTTTAATTCTTTCGAAATAAAAGCAGTTTTATAAATGTTCAAAGCTGAAAACTACTGAGTAAGATCTTATATTTTGTTATGAAATACCAATAATAACACATACATTGATTGTGCGTATTACATTTAGCTTCAAATTGATTATTTAAGAATAGTAATGTCGCAGACTCTCAATTTGAAATGACCAAGATTTTACTATAGAATTTTCATACGCCATCTTGTACGCTTCACTGCCAGAGGAAACGCCCACTTACTTTTGTAAACCAATAATATCCACGTATATCTTTCACTTGAACCAATCAGCACTCACAAGTGAAAAAGCGTTCGTAGACAAAGACGACTAGAAGCACGTAGACTTGAAACGATACGTCAGCGCGTCCGCCATATTGTGAAAGGCATTTTATGTGGGGAAAACGGACACAAATCTGCTTGGAAACTAAATCTACGACCAGTAGATTATTTATGACTCATATACGGTAATATATGTTCATTTCAGAATAAGAAATAGTGATAATTGGGTCAATACTGAACAATAATAAAATAATAATACAGTAATAGAATTGAATGGTTATGCCACTCACAATGATGGCGCCAACGTAAACGTATCAACAGAGGGTAAATAATAACAATAATAATAATAATAATAATAATAATAATAATAATAATAATAATAATACGGTATGTGGGAAGGGGGCGGGGGGGCTTATGCGGAGTCTATGGTTTTATATCTATGGTGGGGTTCTGGACGTACAAAGCTGACATCATTATTGACCAATGGGATGGATTTGCTGTGGAGGCTGGTTGCAGGATTAGCCAATAGCATTGCAGAGTGGAAAAATAGGGGTGTGGCTTCTTTTTGCTCACTCGGGAAACGTATGTTGGAAACTCGCTTGAAACTGTGGCTCAATGCTCAGCTGTGTCTCCACATAGTTGATCGTTATCCTGAGCCAAAATGGCGAACACCAAAAGCCAGTTTCCGCTTTCGTTCGAAACAAGGGGGTTGGTCTAAAACTGCATCACAGCTGATCTGGAGGTTTTCCCCCCCTCAAGTTGTTTTTTTGCAGAGAGCAGCTTTGCAGACAATCACAGAGGCACCTCTCTTGTTTTTCTTTCGCTCCTTCTTGTTATTTTTAACTTAGCTCATTTTAAATGTCGAACCATTCATTTATTTCCTAGTTTTTTTTTCTTCCAATCGGAGAGCCAATTTTTGGGTGAATAATGTCACTTCTTTTTAAAAGAAACAGTTTTTATCTCATTTTTGCGCTTGAATACCGTCGCCTTTTTGCCATCCATGGTAAATGCAACCCAGGTCTGACCCACTTTTAGCGTCTTTCTCCCCCCCCACAAGCATCAAGCGGAGATGTTTTCGCCTGGAGAGGAGGTCGATTCCAATTTGTTTACCTCACTGAAGGAGTCATCCGGAGATGCGATCTCTCCAACACTGGAGCTCAGTTTGACCACCGTCTACACCGTCCTCTACTCTTTCCTCTTTGTTTTCGTCTACCTGCAGCTCTGGCTCATCCTGCATTACGGCCACAAGCGCTTCAGCTACCAGAGCGTGTTTTTGTTCCTGTGCCTGCTGTGGGCAGCGCTACGGACGACCCTCTTCTCTTTCTACTTTAAAAATGTAGTGCAGGCCAACCAGCTGCAGCCTCTGGCCTACTGGCTGCTCTACTGCTGCCCCGTCTGCCTGCAGTTCTTCACACTCTGCCTGCTCAACCTCTACTTCACACAGGTATGTGTGTTTCTGTGACCCGATTTCATAAAAGCTGCTGAGCGTGCAGTTTTCCGGGTATTTCGTATTTAACGAACCACTGTCCAAAATGGGAAAAGATCGGTCAGTTTGCAGTAAAGATTAATTGAGCTTTTGTGGCTTGTGTATTTGTTTTTAATTTAAGCTACAAAAATGTCAAACTTATTATTGGGATTTCATCTGGAGAATTACACTGTAACTCTGGAGGAGCTGTAAAGATCCACAGGTCATGATCTCGGAGCTGTTGACAAGGCAAATATTCATCAGGAACTGCATAAATCTGACGTTTATGTACTATATGCGACAGATAGGGGCGCCACGCTAGAGGGGGCGCCATCAAACGGCAAAAATGACTTAGTCAGCATTTTCTGTCTTTATAATCAGCTGCTGCATGAGCAAATATGATCAATAACAGATTAGGCACCCATCCCCTTCTGTCTCCTGCCCACACTTAATGTAAAAGTCCTCCAGACCCTTTGAGAGCGCCCCTATAATGAGTCGACATACATCTCAGAATGTACATAGTTGCGCCCCTGGCTGCACATCACCACCATGTTGGTGATCAAACCTGAAGGAGAGGTGGATGGAGGTAAATACTGAGCAATACTGCAAGAAAAGCCTCCAGAAGACTTGAGATTGGGGTGGAGATTCACCTCACAACAGGACAAAAGCCTTAAATGATGACACTTCTTCAAAGTTTATATTCAAAAGTTCAGTCTGACTAAGCTTGAGGTGTCTTGATATGCAAAGTGATTAGACGTGCTCAAAAGACACTGGTTCTGCAAAGTATTTAATCGGGGTCATACTGTTGCCAGCCATGCATCATTTCCTTCCACTGTTCCAATCTATCCCATTAGATCCCAATAAAATACATTGTAATTAGTGGTTGTAAAAGTTACATGAAATTACAACCAGTTGCCTTTCTGCCACCATTTTGGACCAGTTTATTGGTCGTGCTGTTGTAGTCTTTGCACTTCACAGCACAGGAGTTATCAAGCCGTTTTAGCTCACATGTCACTGAACTCTTGCTGCAGCACGGCCGCTTATGTTCACCTAAAAGGTCTTTCAGCAAGCACCAGATGGTCCAGCATGCAGTGGGGCATGTGGTGGGGTCTTGAGGTCAGATGTTTACATGCAGCCATATTAATTTAGGTCTGTGGTTAGACTCCACTCAGACAAATGTTTGAGTAGCCCATGTGTAGTCACTAATTATGTAAAAAACAGGGGGGGAAGGAACCCAGTTGTTTGGTTGCAGCTGTTCAACACCTGTGCTGTGCACTCCAGATATCAAAGACCAGCTTGTCTCCTTGTTTTTGCAAAAGCACGGTCCACGTTTACATGCATTGTACAAAAGGAAGGAAGCTCGCCTCGCTGGGTGAGTCGTGATTTGCCAATGCAACTCATGGTGTCATATGACTGCTGAATAAACATTGTCACCCATCCGCTGACCTCTGGCCAACTTTTGCATTCATGCTAAACCTACAAGTTGGTAGATTTAAAACAGAATTCAAATTTCTTCTACACACGACTGAGTAATTAACCAGCTTTCCTGTTAATTACCACCATGCCTCTTCACTCCTGTCATTATATCTGTAGGAACATGTTTGTCTCAGTCCTGAGAGCATGTGACAGGCCAGCTCAGAGATGAAATCGTTCCTGATTGTGGTTTTATACGTCTGGCTGCTTCAGGTCTGAGTAATACATCATATTCACATTTTGTTCCACGGCTCAAACTGGAAGCTGTTGTAGTAGTTTTTATAGCAGCAGCTGCTCATACTAAAGCAGAGTTTTTGGTTCTGATGAACAGTTTTTGTAAAGCTTTGACCAGCTAATGTCAATTTAGGTCCATTTTAACTATAACACAAAAAAAAATCCAAATATTTTACTTGTTGTTACTGTAAAAAACATTTTTTTAACAAACAAACTGATAATAGAGTTGACATGCTATAGGTTGATAGTGTAGATATCGTGCTGCTCTCGCTCAAAACCTCTCACAGTCACACATTAGCTGTAATTAACTGTATAAGTTGTGTTGCCATATCATCCAGAAAACGAAAAGAAATATTCACAATAACCTGCTCCAATTTGCAAAATTTCAAAAGGAACAAAATCACAAATTTGACACAAAAATGCTATGCAAGCACTATTTCTTCAGGTAATCTTGGTTATTTTAGATTTGGAAAAGTTGATGATACATTCCCCATGAACCATTTAAAGTTATAGAGGATTTATTTCATCCACAGGCTTTCTTTAAATAGGTAAAAAAAAAAAAAACTAACTGGCTTCTCCAGAACATCAGGGGAAACACTGATTGCTCTGCATTGGCACAGGAACATATCTAAAGGATGCAGGTTTGGCCAAAGTCAAAGCTTTCCTGTCCTGACCGTCAGGCATCGCTGCCCTCCATGTTTTACACGATTCCCTACATCTTCACAGCTTCTCTGGTCTTCATAACCCGATTAAATCACTGACCTGGTTGACTCCTCATGGGCAAATCTAAAAACTCCGACAATATCCTGATGTAATTGTAATTATATTGAAGCTAAGGGACATGCAATGTATTTATTTGCAAATATGATATGTATTTTGGACCATAATTTAACCTTTGGTGAATTCTGGCATTGCCTGGTGTGATCTTCTTGTGGTATAAGAACTTCTTACACAGAACAAGACTATACAGCATGATCTAACAGCTCTCATTCAAAACAGAAAGCAACAATTATCCATATTATTAAGTAGTAGAGTTACCTTAAAAAGAGCGGCGCCTGAATTTTGTACCTCCGGAAATATGTCTGAACAGTTTTTTCTTTCATGTAAGCGAAGGAAAAGCTTCATTTTACTCTAGAAGGGCCTACAGTTGCATGACTGAACAAAGAAAGCAATCTTGTATCATAATATATATTTGACTCATAGACACTAACTGCATTTAAATGTCGTGGCGATCAGACCCAAAGGCCTATTGTTTACTTTACAGAGCAAATATATTTAACCACAGTTGAGAAATGACCCGTTCAGTTTGCCCCTAAAGTCATCGAGGGCATCGAAGGCTGGCGACAAGCTAACGGACATCGTGTCACAGCCGCCTGACGTCCAGCATTGCTCTTCTGATGAGTCAGTTTTCAGTCCTGACTCTGTTTTAATGAAGGAACAGACAGTCAAGTTCATACTTGGTTGCCTTTGCTGAGAAGAGACATAAACATTCCTTGCGTGCTAAGAGGATATGTCGTCTGAAGTGCATTCAAACACCGAGCAGAAAAAGTATACAACCCGACTGAATTGCTTTGTTGACTGCTTGCTTCATCTCTTGGTTACAAATTACCCCGTTGTGGCCTACTTTCACCATACTGGCAGGTCATGTGAGAGGGTGTTGGTTTAAGATGTTTAAACTAAATGCTTTTAAGAACTCTTGTGGTCAGTATAAGACGGTTTCAAATAATTATTATTATTATTAATTGAACACTTTTAAGTCTTTGACAAGAGAAAATGTTACGTAAAGATCAGACAAACAACATAAAGCATCTTATATTTCAAAATATAGTCCTTGACAAACGTAAGCAAACTCCATTACTAAAGGCCCAGAATTTGAACTAGTGAACAGTTTTGGTAATTATGTGTTTTTTATGCTCATGATGGTCAACTTGACCAGCAAAAAATCATTGTTTGCATGAGATTTTCTTCATGCCGTCATGTTTTTTTTGCTGTCGCATATCCGTAATGGAAAGTGTTGAAAAACAAGAACGTATGAGTCTGAAAGCAGATGGATTTAGGGGGTATGGGTCGTAATTTTAATTCTCCGGAGAGCAGCACGGTCTGAGGGATCATCTTAAACGCCAGCATATTGCTGATTTTTGTCAGCATAATTCACCCTTTCACTATGAGCTGGTGTTTGAATACTTCATTGAGCTCCAGGAATCTCCCCGAGCTTTGTTAGTTCACACTCTGGTTCTAAAACAGGCCCACTCCGGTTTTCTGCGCTCCAACGTAGGTGGCATCTCTGTGAAACGGTTAAATTTTGCATATCTTTAAAGGAATCTCTCATGTTGTTCGTTCTCCAGGTGATGTTTAAAGCTAAAGCCAAGTATTCGCCTGAGCTCACCAAATACAAGTAAGTCTTTGATTGGTTAGGAATGAAAATCAGAGCCTTGTCGGGTAATTTTGATAGCTGATAACAATCATTATCCTTTCTTCAGCAATTATTATGGTGCAACTCTTCTCTCTGCAGGGTTCCTCTGCGCTTGTTCTTTCTGTGTCTCAGTATATTTTTCCTGGTGGTGAATTTAACTTGTGCGTTGTTAGCTCAAGGAGCTCTGATGCACTCTGAACCACCAAGGTAAGCAAACGCTCAGTCATTTCATATCTAGCTTCCACAGGAAATTATTTCTCTTGTATGTTGAGTCCAGTTTTTCTCTCTACACTTCCATGTGTTGCTCTTTGTTTGCACAGCGATGGGGGGATCAGACATGCAGTCTTGGCTCGGGTCCTGATTAACGACAGCCTGTTTGTCCTGTGTGCCATATCTCTTGCTGTGTGCATCTTCAAAATCGCCAAAATGTCTTCTGCCAACGTTTACCTCGAGTCTAAGGTAGAAAGAAAGGCATCATTCACCAGTTTTTTCTTTTTGAGCTTCTTTTTTAGAGATAAAATCAAGTTATTATTAAACATTGTTCTGATTAGTTTGTGTAATTTGTATTTGGAAAAATTTACCTGAAGTCAGAACTCAGATTTGAAGACGTGAGAATTTCTTACCAGCCCAACCTCAAAATCTAACATGGCTGCCATGTTTTAAAAATCAGACTTTCAGAGTTCAAAGTTGGAAAAATTACCTGGAAAGCCAAAAGTTTACCAACTCCAACCTCCAAATCTAAAATCAACATTTGTACGGCATTGATAATTACAGTTATGAAGCTCAAATAGCTATCAATGAAGCTAACAACGTTAGCTTGCACAACGACTACCAAAACCTATGTGTTTTCTGATTTGTATCTAGATCACACAGATTACTTTTTAAGCTCTGATTTCAACCTCCAAGATAAATAAAAAGTGCCGCATTTTCAAATCGCATCTTCACATCTTGAGTCTTGCTTGAAACTCTTTTACAGCTAGCTAAAAATATTTAATCTATTCCAAGCTACAGTTCATGTGCAAATGAACATTCATTGACATCAAACAAACAGGAAGCAGCTTGTGAGCGAAGCTAACAGACTGATGATGCTAATTCAGGCTAATTCAATGCTTATTATTTCTGCTAGCTAGAGCATCTTGCTGTTTACCGTAGGAATAAACTAAGGAGAGAGTATTACACCATTGTTAAAAATATTGTACATTATATTAAACCAAAATTGAGATTTATAAGCTTACTTGTGTAAGCCACATGGTAATATGCTTAAATTCATGCTTCAGGCTTATAATTAATCGTTTTTGTAATGCTTGCTGACCTATATTTGGTGGTATAGAGCTAGAGCTTGTTATGACACAATGACTCTTCCCTCCAGGGAACATCAGTGTGCCAAGCGACCGCCGTAGGAGCCGTGGTGATCCTCCTCTATACTTCCAGAGCCTGTTACAACCTAGTGGTGGTGGCCCTGTCACCGCAGGACAGACCCAGCCCCTTCAGCTACGGCTGGTACAGCGTCTCCGATCAGGTACCTATACGACTGGCTTTTATAGCATCTGGGTCACATGAGAGCCATAAAATCGAATTTATAGGACATGGTAGTGCATCATTTTCAGCTAGAAAACATTGACGTTTGCGACGAAGATGAAACGGTGAATATTTTATGTAGCTGGGGTGTTTGAGTGCGTGTACAACGCATCTTTAGAGAATTAGTAGAGCGGTGCTTAGCAGGGTAAAGGGTTTTGTCTGGCTATAAATAACCATGTCTGTGTATCCTGACCTACATCAGAGGGTGCAGGCCTTGAGACAGACAACACATTTTGAAGGAGTTCCTTGTGTTTGTTGTGCTCAATAAATCAATATGGGTATAATATGACATTAGTTCCTATCATATAAGTTCAATAATTTATATGATATAGCATGCTCTGCAAATTTTCTGCAAGATTTATTGATGTTTCTCAACAAACTACAGTTATGAGCAGTCTCTAATCATGTCTATGTTGTAAATTTCAGACTATATGAAAAATATCCAAATATAGATCCAAAAGAAGCAGCAAAAAAGAAGGGATTTAATGACCAGCTGGAGGAAACACCTGCAATTACACAAGAACTTCAGGAAATAAAAACTAGTGTGGATTGGATGCCTTGATGTTTCAGTTTTGTTAATCTTTTCATATAAAATTTCATGTCTGTTTTATGCATACTACACTTTTCAGATTACTTCAAAACTATGAACTACTTTGTACTGGGCTGAATCCCGATTAATTGCATTGGAGCAGAGTTTCCCCCAGTGCAGGGCGGAAAGGTTTTGAGTCGATCTCAGCAGGTGACAATCTGAACGCTGCCAGGACGCTGAGACCAGCACTTCTGACGGGCTTATCAAAAATATTCACTAAGATCCTCGACGTATGTAGCTTCATTAAAAAAAGAATAATTATAAAAAGTCAACGAAACATGTTAAAATTAACAATCTCAGTAATTATTGTTTCAACAAGGTGTTGCGCAATTCAGTGTGTTTCGATTCCATTAACAAAATAAAAGAGGAAAAAAAGGCGACTCAAAGACCGACTGACGAGCAGAGCAGGAGTTTAAATTAGCTGCTCAACCACCGCTGTGTTTATGAGAGGCTTTTTAATAATCGAGAAATAAATATCAAGCCTGGAAACCTGATGTCGTAACGGACTGGATGTTGTGTTTTTAACGTAATCTTTGCTCGGCTTGCGGGGCGCAGGCAGTTGCCACGGCAACGGGTGTGCTTAAACGACAAAGAGAGAGAGAGTAAAAAGGTAGGAGTGGTTTTGAGTTGATCGTCTGTTCAGGTTGTTTTACCTTTGTTTGCCTTTGCTGTGGCTCATCACACCCGCTGTAGTTTCTGAACATTCAATAAATTACAAACTTGGACTAATTGCCTCGTTCGTTTGTGAGCATACGTCACAACAAACATCAAATAGGACAAATATATTTCATTAAGTTTTAACAAATTCTACCGCGATAATTATGTGAAATTTAATTAATTTTATCCCGACTTCAGAAGATTTGCCTTTATCTGTACTGGGCTCTTTGGTTCCTCCTATCAGTCTGTAGTTTCTCATATTTCATTTCAGTCATCAAACCAAATGTCAGATCTACCATGACTGACTGACACCTGCTGGCCTCAGGTTTGCAACCAGCTTCTGACAGAGAAACCAGTAACCTGCTCCCAGTGTCAGATTCTCACTGAGGAAGAAACTGGATTAGGTTTTCTGTCACTTTATTATTTCTGCTATAACTGATGTATATTCGCATATAAAATAAGTCAATAGAGTTTAATTTGCAATTTTTATGTCTTTGTGTCATGAGGTAGATCTCAGGCAGCTGGTGAGAGAAAAAGTAGATCTTGCCCTCAAAAAGTTTGGGCACCCCGGCCCCTGTGTATGATAAGCCTGGCGGGCCACCAGGCTTTACTTGTGGTGGATTAATTCTCTGTTTGCTTGGTGACATCAGGTTTCATAATTCATACTGAAAAATGTTTGTGTTTGTACTTTAAAGGCAGACGTACAGAAGATCAGCGGTGAAGGCTACATTGTTTTTGGGATTATTTTGTTCTTCTGGGAGCTGCTGCCCACCAGCTTAGTGGTGGTTTTCTTCAGAGTCCAAAGGCCCCACCAAAACCTGGTAAACTCATCGTCTACAAGTCAAATTACGCTACAGATTTCTTCTTCTTATAGAATAAAGCCCTGGACTCTGTTTCTTCCAGGCGCCAGGCGGCATGATCAACAGCCACAGTTTCAGCTCTAGAGCTTATTTCTTTGACAACCCGCGACGGTACGACAGCGATGACGACCTGTCAAGGAGCATCAACAGCAGATCTGATCGGGCCAGGTGAGCACCAGCACAATGTCCAAATAATTAACATCAAAACCAAAACGACTGAAGACATCTGGAAAAAGATTCATGTGCACCAAAAGAAAGTTGTCTGTATTTCATGTACACAGAAATGAAAGGCAAGTACCCAAAGTATACAGCATGCAAAAAGAAAAATGATTATTAAATGATTAGTTTCATGTTTTTAAGAATAAACCTTACATGTTTTCCTCTTCAGTAGTTTTTGTTCTATAAAAAGAACTGGATCTTTAAAGCTTGAATGGGATGCTCATCTTAATTTACTGCATTCTTCACCTGTGGTGTCCCCCAAGGCTCAACTCTCGGCCCACATCTGTTCTCCATAGACAAAGCTTACTTCTGTTTGGTTTCACTTTAAAGAAATAAAAAATATTATGGGATCTCTGCACTCCCAAAAAGTTTCAGATTTTAAATCACTGAAGAGATTAGCATCTTCATCCTATCAGATCTACTAATATTGGTTACTCCCAAATTATCACTGAGGCCAAGCGACTTGATGCTGTTAGATGTAGTGAAAACACAATGAAAGAAATGAGAATATTGGGCTTTTTGCTGTCACTAAACCTACATTTTCCCTATGTTAAATATTTTTTAAACCAGTTCTACCAATTTTTTTATCATTACCTTCTTGTCCCTTCCATTCTTTAGTCTTCTGTCCACTACGCCTCAGATGGCGACGTCCAGCTGGTATGGCTCTATTCAACGAAATGGGAGTCTAGCACCGGGGGTGGCCTCCGCCCAGCAGCCACCTCCTTCCACGGCTCCACTCCTGTTTGCCCAAGGAAACATTCAGAGTCACCATCATCACCATCACAACTACTACTCAACCCCACAGAACAACAACTACCAACATCATCAACATAGTAACTATTATTCCACGCCGCAGAATTACTACTGCGGATCGCAGACGTATTTCTGCACCCCACAAAATTAAATAGGAACCATTGAAGACTTTGGATAAGAAGATTACAGATGATTGAATCTTTTTGTCCCGATTTTGCTTGTACAGCTGCATCAACCTCAGCACTTTTCGATTAAAAGTGCTGACCACACAACAGGCTTCAACAACTGTGTGAAAATGTGGCGATACAATAAAGCAAGAAAGTTGGAACTACAAGAATACCAGCTTTTTTGAGGTCTTCAGCACAGATGAGTAGCATTTAACCACCACCAAAAGGTGGAAAGCAGGAAAACTGAAAACATTTCTTTTGAATGCTTTGGTAAGGGTAAAATAGAGACTGGAAATATTTGTGGCCAGATAATCATTCCACTTTTAAATTTCAATGGTAAGGAAACATTGTCAGCCGCTAATTTGCTCATCCTAAAACTGTCAGTCAACAGTTCAGGCCATAGCAACACTGTTAAACAAAATTTGTCAGTCTTGTTTGAGGTATTGGCTCTTTTACAAACATTTTACAAAGTCTAAACACAGAGTTCTGGGTGTTCAGACTCGCATGACAGGAATTAGCTCATGCTAATTTGCCAATGCCTGCTGAAGTAGGAACCGTTAGCCGTGGTAGCAATAAGCCAAAAAAAACAAACAAAAAAAAAAACAACAACTTCAAAATCAGTTACAGAAATTATAACCTTGTATTATTGAAGTCAATTTTTTTTACTTTTATTAAACTGTGGTTGAGTTCTGTTGAAACACAAAGAGAGAGAAAAAAAATGCTGTTAGGAAATAGCTTATGCTAATTTACTGAAGCATGGAGAGTTAGCATTGCTAGCATAAAGTCTAAACTCTAAACTAAAAATTAAAAACTTTGTGTCACTTAAGTCAGGTTGTTACTTTCATCAAAAATGGGACTGAACTCAAAGAAAAAAATGGGAAAAAAAACTGCCAGTGCTAGTTTGCTACTCACTGCTGTAGTCGGGAATGCTAGCTTTGCTAGCAAATTAGCCAGAAGAGAAAAAAAATGCTAGAAAAATAAAATTGACACACACAAAAAAAAAATAATAACGTTGCATCACTGAAGCCAATTTATTATTCTTACAAACTAGGCTTAAGTTCTCGGGCAAAACAAGTGCTAATATTCTGTTGCTAAAAGGAAAAAATGTAAAAAAACTTAAAATAAAAACATATATGTAAAGTTTTGTTGTATTCAATTCATTGCTGTTTTCAACTTGATCTGAATTATTTTTGCAACAAGGAGGACAGTGTTAAAAAAAATCTCATAAGGAATTAGCCAATGCTAGCTTGACAGTAGTTGGTGAATCCGGGATATTAGCACTGCTAGCATTTAGCAGAAGATTAAAATTATTTTAAGCTAAATTTAAAATAAAAACAATTGGTAATACTTTAACTGAATCCAATTTATTCATGTTTATCATATTGGAACAGAATTTTGTTGCAACATAAATTGAAAATTGTAAAAAAATAAAATAAAAATAAAAATACTGCTAGCACATCAGAGGCTCAATCGCCCCTACATGGCTAATGGTTCCATGTGACTTATATAAGCTCTCATATTTGTTATCAGTGTGTGCTCCTTAGACTCCATAAATTTTTGTAAGATTTATATCTAGCTAGCTACCAGGTGTGATTTGGTGTTTGCTCTCATTGCCTGGTTTCCTCTGTTGACTGACAAAAAGTCATTTTCAGTTTTCTTGATTGATGACAACATGGATTCCTTAGTCACAGGAAAAGCATGAGACTGGGGGTGAATGTGAATCATTCAAGGTGGCGAATGCTGTTTTCAGAAAGCATATGAAGTACAAGAAAGGAGGGATCTTTAAAGCTTGTTCGTGACCAAAAGGATCTTTAATATGATCAGACTTTTTGTGAGCTGTGAGGCAGAAATTTGCACTTAGTGGAAGATCACCTTCAGAGAAAAAGGCTGCTGAGCCTGGAATGTAGGTTTTTCTTCTCATATCTTATATTTTCTTCTGTAATTGTATGTACTCTCTTCTATTTATCCTCCGAGGAAGAAAATGTCAATGTGCCATCACATTTTGTCATATCAGATAGTTGCATTCCTTAAAGAAAATATTTTTGCACAAGAATTAGTCAAAGGACGTATGCTTTTGTCTGCTTCCATGCCAATCAGTTTTATATGCGTGTTGTGATATTTTTATTGTAGGTGGTGTGCGTGTGTTTTCAATATTTGTCTTTGATGTTTAGTCAGCTTTTATACATCATTTTTATTTTCATCAGATTTTTTCTAACATATTTTGTAGCTTTATGTTTACCACATATTTCCTATGTTTTTGTCGTTTTTGCATCACAAGTTTTCTGAATCTTATGACAGCCTGTACTATTTTTTTTTTTTTTGTGGTGTTGTTTACGACCCACTTCTTGAACCAAAATCACTGCGTCTGTGGTTAATTACTAAGAAATACTCGCTGATGTCAAGCAAACCTAAAGCCTGGTCTGAAAGTGTTTCTTATGCTGCTGTTTGCGCTTTGAGGTTCCAATGCTTCTATCACCGAGTTTATCGGACTTTAAAATCCAGTGAAGGAGCCGAAGTTCTCGTCGTTTGGGTCCAGCTCTTTAACAACTGTGCGAAATGCATGTTTCTGCGTCTGTGCGCATAATTTGCCACCATTTCTCTAGCAAATCTGGTATTATTTGTGTGAAAGTGTTTTTAACCTGTCTGCTACAAAGAAACCGCAGTGATAATTCCCCTATCAGTTGTTTTATGGTATTGGTGGTTATATCCGTGGCCATACTGAATGTAACCAAATCACTAATGATGTATGCAAGAAAAGCACTACCATGTTTTAATAAAGGTCTACTGCACTGTTTAGACAATAGTAGTAAATATAAAATGTCAAACATAAACTGCAAATCAAACCGTTGCACAATGTCGTTATTGTTTCGGCTGCAGAGTTCGACTGGTGCCGACCTCTTCCCACCAGTATACAGTCTGTCATGTGGCAGATTTCATGGACTAATTAGATTAAGAGGATCATCGTAACCGAAACTGGACACGAGTCTGGAAGAGCATGACCAGGCAGGGTTGCTGTCCTACCTGCGTCAAGCTTTTCGCTGGAAAACACGTCTGATGTTGCTACAAATGAGAAGGAGTGAAGAATTTACTAAGAGCTCAAATTATTTGATAAACGGAAAGACATAGAAAGTACCATAGCAATGAAAAGATTGGCCCAGTCAAAGTCCATGATGAGAAAAATCATGATGGAAGGGTGACAATAACTTTTTGTACTTAAGTACATTCTTTAAAATGACAGTTCAACATGTACTTTTACTAGAATATCTTCTACTTGGAGGACATTAAATGTTGAAAGTTGACGCTTTGCATCAAAATAGTAATTTATTTTTGATTAGAAAATAAACATTTAACATCAAACTGGAATGAAAACAAACAATATAGGACAGATAATTAGACACAGGAAGTTTAACGTAAACAAACGTAAAGGACCCTGGTGATTCAGTGTGCGATCAAAAAGCTAATTAATGCTTTCCGGTTGTTACGGTACAATCTGAATGTTTACGACATGTAGTTGAAAAGAACCATTTTATTCTCCATTCTTATCATTCAGCCTTTTTAAGCCCCTAAATTTTTTTTTCCCAGTGTGTGATAAGACTGTAAATCAAACAGATTACTTCACAAACCCTTAGCTGAAATACTGAGTGTTGAAAGCTACGACCCGATGAAAAATGGTTCCATAAAATACAAGTAGAAAATATTTAAGGCATCTCGGTCATCAGACCTTAGCATTACCAATCAAACAAGGCCCAAAACCCAAAACCCACAACCAAGAATAAAACATTTTCACAGTATTCCACTGCAAAAAAATGAATCTTACCAAGTATTTTTGGTCCAGTTTTTAGTGCAAATATCTTAATATACATGAAATAAGATAAAACTAACTTATAATCTTTCTGCAAGATATAGGAGTTTGTTTTAAATCAACAGTTAATATTGATGAAAAAGTTCTATTGCCATTGGCAGATAAATTCACTTATAACAAGATATTTTCCTGCTTTATGAGTAAAATCTGCCAGTGGCACCAGAACTTTTTAATCAATATTAATGAATTATTGAGTTAAAACAAGCTCTTATATTTTTCTGAAAGGTTATAAGTTAGCTTTGTTTTATTTCAAGAGTACTAAGATATTTGCAATAAAAGCTCAACCAAAAATACTTGGTATGTTTTTGTATTTTTGCAGTGTGCAAATTTGATGCAAGGCACAGTGAACTGTACCGATAATGCCAAGATTATTGTCATTTAAAGTTCTTCTTCATCATCGCTGCTGCTGTAACAAGAGGCGAAGCTCGTCGATCCCCGAAGCAGTAGCTTGTGCCTCTGTCAGGATTCCTCTCCGGCTTCCTGGTTGGTCACATGATGGTATCCCCTGTTGGTATTGGACTCCTTGTGTCGGCAAATGACTCCGAGGAGGACGGCGATGAGGGCGAGGAGCAGGCAGCCGGACAAGGCCAGGCCGATGATCACTTCTTTAAAACGAAAACAAGAAAGAAGAGAAAAGAAGTCAGGACCCAACAGAAGCTCATCGTCGGTGTTGACGGCGGCGGCGAGCGGGAATCTCACGTCTGTCTCTCCCCTTTGACGGCACCTGACACTCCTTGTCCCTGTCGTCTGAGATGAACGGCTTTGTGATCCTCACAAAGTCCTCTAGGGGGCAGACATGAGCACAACCTGGCAGCTGGACTGGGTACGGCTCCACGCTGGTGTCGTTGCGGTAAAACATCGACACGGACGCAGATCTAAATGGACACAGGAAATCAGTGCAAATAATCTCCTATTTGATGACATATAATCTCAAAAATAAAATACTAACCCATTGTCTTCCCTGTACAGTTCAATTATGTGGCAGGAGGCGTAAGGCGCCTGCTTCCCGTTGAACACATTCAAGCTGGCCTGAAGAGCAACTACAGTTGTGTCATGCTGTGAAGCAACCAGAAAAAACAACTTCAATCAATCAAGCTCATTTGTATTTCATGTCAGGCAGTTCAAAGAGATTTACATCGTAAAAATAAAAAAATAAAAACATCAAACAGTCACCAACTGGGAATCTGGAAACTAACATGACATTTTGTTAAGAGCCATCACCAAAAACATCAAATATGTTGGTCAGTGTTGCTGTGATTATTGGTTGAAAGCAACTCTAAACAGGCGGGTCTTTTCAGAAATCAGTGTTTCAACTGTTTTGCAGTTTTATGGAAGTTTGTTCCAGATGTATAGTGTATAGAAGCTGAATACTTTAACTTCAGAGTTAAAAACCTAAATCGGTGTGGATCATCAGTATCTCACCGCTGAGAGCATCATCAGTTTTAACTGTCGTTGTGGGTGTGGGGCGGCCATCTTGGTGAGGTTCTTCACAATCTCCCCCAGCAGGAGGCCTGGAAGAGAGACAGCAGCTCTCATTTTTCCATCAAGAGTGGAAACATGTTTTTATATGTTTGTGGAAAAATCCTCCACAGATCTGAAAACGTTCGTACCTCCCTGCAGGCGACTCTTCTCTTGCTGTTTGTAAACCCCGAATAGGAGCTGCAGACATTCAGCATTAATAACCATGTTAACCTTCTTCAATATCATCAGAAATCTCAAAGAAAAGCCGAGATGTTGCTGCGACTTCTACCTGAAATCCAAAGTCTTTCAGAAACCTGAGCTTCTCCATGACGTCGGGAGTCACCCAGTCTGGAGCGGACATGTTGTGTCGGGACTGAGGACGTAAAGCAAACACACACAGTGATTAATAAATGTAAAACAGAGACGCCCTGAAGAGGCCAAGCAGGTTTGAGTGACTTTCTTTGTGTAGGTTTTGTTTAGACTGTCATGTTTTTGTATCGGTTGGAATAATTGCTAAAGGTGAAATAATTTCACCCCAAAAAATTTGAACCAAATTCAAAATAAAGGACATTTAAGGTGAATAATTTGCTTATTTTTCAACAATTTTCCATACCATAATGTATCCATGGCAATTTTTGACAACTGACAGCATATTTTACCCTAATATGCTGTTTTGCATAATATATTTATAAATAAATGTCACGTTTCTTTCTGTAATTTCTGATTCTGTAACCAATAAAAAAAAGCTTAAAAATGCTTGATTTTAAATGTTGGTTTTACTGTTTTTGTGTGTGTGTTGAGATTTTTACCTCACAGAATAGTGTGTCGTACACACTCCACACTGATTCCACATTCGCTGCCTTCAGTCCTGTTTTATTTTTTACCATCTCTATAAAGTCCTAAAGAATTAGGGAGAAATTATTACTTTCCTCAGAAATTAATCCATTGTTTTTAATAGTGTAAAGAGGAGAAATGATGTACCCGGTATTTTGTTGTGACATTGATAAATTCTGCTGTGTTTTCAGTCTCATTCATCAGCTGTTCGTAGCGAGGACAGTCGTTCAAAGGAAATGAGAGCAGCTGAACAGAAAAATAAAAACACAAAATCAGGAATCTGCTGTTTCAGCCGGAGCATCGGATGAACCCCAAACACCAACCTTTTCTTCGTTTTGCGGTACCGTGTGGACCGGTATGGGCTGCCACTTTAAACTGGGTTGAAATATCTGCTGACCTTTAGGGGGGTAGAGGCCTACGCAAAAGAGAGACACGCTAAAGGTTGAGGATTACTTCATGAAAAAAGAAAAACAGGATCCAGTTGTTCAGACCTGCAAGGTTGGCTTCAGCACTCATCAGGGTGCGATCAACGTCTGTACTGCGAACTAAAATCTGGTGGAAGATGAGAAAATGTGTTCAGGTGTTTGCTAATTCTCAAGTGAGCTGGAATAAAGGTGGTGTTTCCACGTCTCACCTCGTGGCGGATGTAGGATTCATTGAGGAAGTCTTTGTACCGCGTCCGCAGATACTGACCCAGCTCATACTGCTGCCTCATCCCGACCTTTTAACACAAACCAGACATTTAGAACCATCAGAAATCTAATCAATATACTCATTTTAACTGTAGTTCCAGAATCAGTAACTGGTTACATTTACTCACATTTACTTGAGTAACTATTCGAAAAAAATAAATAAATACTTTTTGGAGTATTTTTACTATTTTCACTTTTCACTTTTACTTGAGTAAAACTGATTCTCTACCCACAGTGAGTAACTTTGCTGAATGAAGAACAAGCTTGTTATAACCTGCAGTTTTTCCTCAAAGTTTCATAAACTTTATACTGAAAGAATTTGATCAGGATATTGTTTTTTTGTTATTCATTTGAATTATCTTCATTTTGATCCATAAAATACCCCAAAGTTCCACCAAATTTACATTTTGGTCCATTTGATGATGTAATTTTTAAATATTAAATGATAGATGTTTCGATCAGGTACTCAGTACATGAGTTATCTTTTTACCAAATATTGGCTACTTTTTACTTTTGTAAAAATATTTTGAAGTAGTGTTACTCTTACTTGAGTACAGATTTTGGGTATGTTATCCATCTCTGTTTGCAGAGAGAGCAAAACTTAAAGCTACTTTACCTGTGATAGCTGTCCAAAGCCCTGAGGCCAGGCACTTTCTTGGTGAGGGTCAGTAGGAAAGGCTTTCACCGGTGACCTGTCACCATGTCGAAACAACTGGAGGAAGGAGGAGAGGAAATAGGTCAGGCAACATGTAGACAGAAATAACAGGTATCATAGATCCATCATGGGATATATCTAAACAGGTAATTTCTGCTGATTTTAATTATTATGGCTCAAAGTTTTACGCTGTTTGGATTCAAATTAACCAAAATAAACACTTGTGGATCCAAACCAAAGAGCTAAAGTGAACTGAAAATGCAGAGTCATCAAAATCATCACCTTTGTTCCACTTTTATCTGTGTCAGTAATGGCTTTACTAAAGTCAGCTGACTGCAGGAATTTTCAAGTATCTGCCAAAAGTTTGTATATCATTCAACAGCTTTACAACCATATTCTTTAAAACCAGTTTGCACAGGCCAAACAACCCTCCAAAAAGTAATATTTCCATTACAAACCAAGGGTTTTGTAATCATATCTCACTCTCCTTGCAGGCTTAATAGTCCAGTACTGGACTATTGAAAGTTAAAGTATTTTCTTTGACTTGGTATCACCACAACAGAGCTGACACTTCAAATAACATGGTTTCACTACTCAATTCTCAAACCACCACAGGGAAGTGCGGCTTGCCGGTTCGTCCCACATGAGATGACACCCCAAACCGATGCATCCATAACAGCCAAAAAAAGACAAACCAGGTGTGCAAACTCTATTTGTAGGCTGGATTATCCCCTTTTAGAGTCTTAATCTAGTTTGCTTCAGGTTTCACTGGAAACCTCTGAAACTAGGTGACAGTTTCTGAGAATGTGTATGGCCTTTTGACCTTGATAAGCAAAATTAGCAACACCTGTAAAATATATATATTTATGGGGAAAAATAGCATGTATTCATATTCTGTATTCATCTTCCCATCAACTCTGACATCCTCAATGAGGATGCATCTTTGCACAGTAAAATGTGACTAATCTCAAAGGAATTTCAGTCTGTTTTGTTAGGAAAATAAGGCAAAGTCGATAAGAATTGATTTGAATAGTTAACTGTATTCAGTTACCTTACATGCTACATTATTTTTTGTGAATATGTTAAAAACAGAAGTGAAGGATGGCAGACTATTAAAAAACAGGAAGTGACTTTACATTTAACAAAGGGAAGAAAAACATAATGCCAGCCAATAGCCGTTCAATAACTTCTGTCTTCCTGATTACATTGTGTTAGCTGAGCAGACTGTTCATATTACTTTAGGTCTCTTCAAAGGCATCTCACATTGTTCCAAATGTGTTAGCCTGAAATAAACACTACCGCTATTTAAAAGTCAATAAAGCACATGATATCTTATTATGTAGTGCAGCTTTAGAGAGGCTTAATGTTAGCTAGCCCTATAAACCAAAATCTATGACATTATTAAAATCAACATAATCTACAATGGTTTATTTTCGAGCCGAATTAATAAGAGTAAATCAGACATTTAACAACATTTAAAAAGTTGCATAATTAACCAAGCACGTTGACATACGCGTAAATGAAAACAATATTTAACACATTTGGAAGGCAATTCTGTAGTGTTCAGCCATATCGGTGCAGGTATAAACAGTTTCCGTAGCGTCATAACAAACATTACCAACACTCACCACTGTAGCATAAATTAGCTGTCTCTCAGCAAAAACTTGTCCACATGCAGAGGCCAAAGAGACGAGAAAGAGAGCCGACGTTGACACCATGTTTCCTCCGCTGGTGGTTCGACTCTGATACCGCCGCGCAGTGTTGGTTGACGGTTTTCTTTCCCTACTCCGACGCGGAGAAAGGTAAACTAGCCGTTACTAGCATCTACTTCGGAAAAAAACCGGAAATGACAGTAAAAACTAAAACATGTCACGTGAATAAATGGTAATTAAAAATCGTTTAACAAAATGCTTAATTAGCCAAATTATCAGCTACATGAAGGATTTCAACAAACATTTTAAGATCTTGCCCGATGAAAGATAATTATACTTTGCTTATCACCACTTACGTTTTGAAAAGAAACAAACCGGAAGTGTCTTATTTGTCTTCCGCTTTCCTTTCCACATTAAGAGTTTGACAAGTGTGTTGGAGGTAAATCTGTCTCAGTATATAATAGAAATATTATTTAATTTTATATTTACGAATTTAATATTATTTGGCAATTTAATAATAATTATTATTAATATAACATTTATAAAATTTAATGTTATTCAATCTCCCGATTATCAGACATTAAAAGTGTCTGAAAACCCCAGCAACTAGCAAGAATATTTCACGGTCTCTTTATTTGTTTTACCTATTTTAAATATTAGTAAAACTGTGGAGTGTTGTGTAGCTGATCAAGCCTATTTAAAACTCTTTTTTTAAGAGCGGTATTTGTGATGCTATAACATGCAGTCAAGACAATATTCATCCATTCATTTTCTTTACACCCTTGTCCCTCAGTGGGGTCGGGAGGGTTGCTGGTGCCTCTCCAGCTATCGTTCCGGGCGAGAGGCGGGGTCACCCCGGACAGGTCGCCAGTCTGTCACAGGGCAACACAGAGACAAACAACCACGCATACACACACTCACACCTAGGGGCAATTTGGAGAGGCCAATTAATCTGACAGTCATGTTTTTGGACTGTGGGAGGAAACCAGAGTACCCGGAGAAAACCCATGCATGCACAGGGAGAACATGCAAACTCCATGCAGAAAGACCGGGGCCGGGAATCGAACCCAGAACCTTCTTGCTGCAAGGCAACAGCGCCACTGTGCAGCCCTCAAGACAATATATTTATCTAAAAAAATAAAAATAAAATAAGTTTTAGATATATAGATATATTTTTATTATCACTTTAATTGTTAGCGTTATCACAATAAATCATAAAATACAGGATACAATTTTAAAATTCATATTGGCCCTAACTCCAATACCGCTCTCATTTTTGAGTGGATTTTTAAAAAAATAAAATGTGTTTTCTGTTTTTTTGCCCCTAGATGTCAGTATTGCTACAAGCAAAAGTCCGGATGATGGGTAAGCTTTTTTGATTCTGTTTTTTCTAAATTAACTCCTGTGCAAAACAACAAGAAAAAAACGAGCAGGAGTAAAACTTAAATCAATAATACTGATACAGAGGGCAATACTGATGGGGAATAGTCAGGATTAACCTTAATCTGGTGAATAGATATGGTTGTTGCTTTTTAGGAAGCTAACAGACCCCACTACTCTAACACCTTGGAGTTGTTCATTTAAAACAAATAACTTTGTTTAAGACAAAAATAACTTCTCAAAAGTCCACTGTAGTCAGTTCTGCTTTTCTGTACATAAGCCAAAGTTTGTCACGACAATATCCCCACTTTTGATTCCCGTCAAGGATCAACTTAATAAAAACTTTGTGCTTTTAGAAGATACATAACTGTGATTATAAGAAATAAAAATCTTGTAATAAACATTTCAAAAAAATAAAAACTTAAGAAAAATTAATCCTTAAAATAAATGAACACACTTCAGAATTAATGGCAAAAATGATTAATTCAATATATGTAGATTACACATAGTAAAATAAGTTGATGATTACATCCATAACAAATCCTCCCACTGGGGTTTAGACTTGTACATAATAAACGGAATGTAACTAAGCAACAAAAAAATCATCTTCTTCATTGTCATCTGGAAGTTTCATCACCTGCAGCATTCACTAAAGGATAAGTGGTCATCTGATGTGTTACTGCTCAGTCAATGGATTTCTCCATCAGCCCTCTTACACATGGAATCAATCGACATCCATTAAGTGCCATAAATTGCAAACAACCAGAGCTGTTAGTATATATCAGTGACGTGCGGTCAGGGGAGGCAGGTGAGGCAGAGCCTCACCTGTCATCATGGAAAAATAATATGATAAAACCATTTATTTTCACCCTGTGGTTTGTACTATAAAGTATCTATTTTTTTTTATTTTGCTTAACCAATTCTGATTATTTTTGTCTTCAAAATCGCTGGAACCAAAACACACTGAACTGCGCAGCCCATGTTAAGGAGGTCAATAACAGGCTAGCAGCAGTTAGGTTAGCATAACTGGCTCACTGCTCACTTTCTCAATAATTTCTTTCAATTTTTTTCCTCACCTGTTAAATGTGAAACCCTTGGACCTTGTTATCCATGGCTGTCATAGTGTTGAATTAACCGCTACACCTTTTTCCAGATTATTTGCGCGATTGTGGTATTTTCTTGATATTCCTGGCTCAATGGACAGCAATGGCGCACGATAAGTCATGTAATGTCCCATCCGGTAATATATATCAATACTTCTGTCTTCCGCTCTATCCTTGCAGCTTCTCTCAAACGTCCCGCTACTCAGGAGTAGGTGTCAGGTTATACTGTGTTCCACTCAATGTTGCTGGTAAAAAGAGGTTCATGCTCTTAAAGTCCGATTTGCCATGGCTATTTCTTGGATTCATAGTTGGGGAGGCAACAACAACCCTCTGCCAACTTAGTAGACTTGTCTTCGAAGGAACACTCTGGAGGTGTTCCTTCGAAGAGTATGCAGCGACTGGCAGGGACCAAGCCAATGCTGACCAGCACTGACGTGTCGGTGACGAGCAGGATCTTGCACGGCCCCAGCTGCTTATATTTCATCGGGAAGTCTTTGATCAGCACCCACTGGCCAGGCTGGAAGTTATGGAAAGGACCTGCTGCTGGGGTCGGCAGTGCTGCCTCCACTTTCTGATGAGAGAAAGAGAGAGAGAGACTTACCTTTTGCAATAACTTAACATGTCATTTTCCAGCAAATTAGTTGTTAATAAATGTGGTTTGTGGGTGGGTTCTACTCCCATCGAGGCTGGTCTTGTGCTGCATTTAAGATTGCCAGGGAGTTTGATTCCAGCACCTCATTAAGTGAACAAACAGCATATACCACTTGGTATATCCTCCCAAATTTGGATCGAGAGCAGGAGCCATCCACAAACAAAACCAATGAAGATTAGTAAGAGAGAAAGGTCAGGTCTAGGTGAGCAGGTCTAGTCCAGCACGTCAGAGCAACAATGTGGTTCCCCATCCTCTGCTGTTGGCAAAAGAGTAGCAGGATTCAAAGTTGTGCATCGTTTAACTGTAATAAATAAAACAGTAAAGATAAATAAAATCTAATAAAACAGTAGAGTAACGAAGCCAATGAGCGAAAGATAAATGAGATGTTTTCTGTTCTAACAGAATGATGGAGACCCCACAATGCCACGTCTGGTTTCTGCATCTGTGACCTTTCACAGAACAGTTCAAATAAAGTTCAAGATGACAAAAAACTTCTCAAAAATTCCCTGTAATCAATTCAACTTTATTGTAAATACGCCAAAGTTTGTCACAACGTCTGTCTCTCCCCTTTGACGGCACCTGACACTCCTTGTCCCTGTCGTCTGAGATGAACGGTTTTGTGATCCTCACAAAGTCCTCTAGGGGGCAGACATGAGCACAACCTGGCAGCTGGACTGGGTACGGCTCCACGCTGGTGTCGTTGCGGTAAAACATCGACACGGACGCAGATCTAAATGGACACAGGAAATCAGTGCAAATAATCTCCTATTTGATGACATATAATCTCAAAAATAAAATACTAACCCATTGTTTTCCCTGTACAGTTCAATTATGTGGCAGGAGGCGTAAGGCGCCTGCTTTCCGTTGAACACATTCAAGCTGGCCTGAAGAGCAACTACAGTTGTGTCATGCTGTGAAGCAACCAGAAAAAACAACTTCAATCAATAAAGCTCATTTGTATTTCATGTCAGGCAGTTCAAAGAGATTTACATCGTAAAAATACAAAAATAAAAACATCAAACAGTCACCAACTGGGAATCTGGTAACTAACATGACATTTTGTTAAGAGCCATCACCAAAAACATCAAATTGGTCACTGTTGCTGTGATTATTGGTTGAAAGCAACTCTAAACAGGTGGGTCTTTTCAGAAATCAGTGTTTCAACTGTTTTGCAGTTTTATGGAAGTTTGTTCCAGATTTATAGTGTATAGAAGCTGAATGCTTTAACTTCAGAGTTAAAAACCTAAATCGCTGTGAATCATCAGTATCTCACCGCTGAGAGCATCATCAGTTTTAACTGTTGTTGTGGGTGTGAGGCGGCCATCTTGGTGAGGTTCTTCACAATCTCCCCCAGCAGGAGGCCTGGAAGAGAGACAGCAGCTCTCATTTTTCCATCAAGAGTGGAAACATGTTTTTATATGGTTGTGGAAAAATCCTCCACAAATCTGAAAACGTACGTACCTCCCTGCAGGCGACTCTTCTCTTGCTGTTTGTAAACCCCGAATAAGAGCTGCAGACATTCAGCATTAATAACCATGTTAACCTTCTTCAATATCATCAGAAATCTCAAAGAAAAGCCAAGATGTTGGTGCAACTTCTACCTGAAATCCAAAGTCTGTCAGAAACCTGAGCTTCTCCATGACGTCGGGAGTCACCCAGTCTGGAGCGGACATGTTGTGTCGGGACTGAGGACGTAAAGCAAACACACACAGTGATTAATAAATGTAAAACAGAGACGCCCTGAAGAGGCCAAGCAGGTTTGAGTGACTTTGTTTGTGTAGGTTTTGTTTAGACTGTCATGTTTTTGTATCGGTTGGAATAATTGCTAAAGGTGAACACCTAACAACAACAAAAAAAATGACCCAAATTCAAAATAAAGGATATTTAAGATTAATAATTTCCATACCATAACATATTCATTCCCATGTTTAACAACTGACAGCATATTTTACCTTAATATGCTGCTTTGCATAATACATTTTTAAATGAATTTAGTCACATTTCTTTCTGTATTTTCTGGTTCTGTAACCAATAAAAAAAAAGCCTAATATTGATTTAATTTTAAATTCTGGTTTTAAATTTTGTTTTTTGTGTGTGTGTCTTTTGAGATTTTTACCTCACAGAATAGTGTGTCG
>NW_006800564.1:22339-22835 GCF_000485575.1 Poecilia formosa | reverse complement strand
CTGTGCAGCCAGGATGAGGGCCTCTGTGCTGTCCTTGAGTCCAGCTTTCTCCAGGATTTCCTGATATCAGCCACATCAGTTATTTGCCGGTGGTACATCCCATGTAGGGGCTTGTCCTCCCCTGGTGGGTCCTCCAGCACCTTGTCCTCTGTTCCCCATTGCCTGAGACATTCGCTGAGCACATCGTCCGTTGAGGCTTTGTCCTTGATGTATTTATGGATCTTGGATGTTTCATCCTGGACAGTGGCCTCTGCCTCCTTCCTTACGGCTCGTGTACAGTCTCAGGGCCATTGTCATTAGTGAGCACTGCCAAAAAACATACATATTTAATTAAATGTTTTTACTTTCAAGTAAGAACGTTTGTTTATATTTAGATTTTAAAAAGTAAATTATAAAAACATTTAAAATAAATTGGGTTATGTATAAGACTCTTTTCTAGGGTTAATGTTCAACAACTGACAGCATATTTTACCTTAATATGCTGCTTTGCATAATA
>NW_006800564.1:16862-21473 GCF_000485575.1 Poecilia formosa | reverse complement strand
TGTTTGCTAATTCTCAAGTGAGCTGGAATAAAGGTGGTGTTTCCACGTCTCACCTCGTGGCGGATGTAGGATTCATTGAGGAAGTCTTTGTACCGCGTCCGCAGATACTGACCCAGCTCATACTGCTGCCTCATCCCGACCTTTTAACACAAACCTGACATTTAGAACCATCAGAAATCTAATCAATATACTCATTTTAACTGTAGTTCTAGAGTCGCCTGACTTATTGTCACCAGATACCGTCATGGGAAAAGTTTGATAGTAACTAGTTACATTTATTCATGTTTACTTGAGGAACTTTTGAAAAAAAAATAAAAATACTTTTTGGAGCATTTTTACTATGCTAAACTTTTCACTTTTACTTGAGTAAAATTGACTCTCTAGTACCCACAGTGAGTAACTTTGCTGAATGAAGAACAAGCTTGTTATAACCTGCAGGTTTTGTCAAAGTTTCATAAACCTTATATTGAAAGAAATTGATTTCGAATATTGCCTGATTTTGTTGCTTTGTAATTATGTTATTTATTTGAATTATCTTAATTTTTTATCAAATTTCCACAACATTTACAGTTTGGTCCATCTCATGATGTAATTTTTAAATATGAAATGTTTTTAAATATTAAATGTTAAAGATGTTTTGATCAGTTGCTCAGTATCTGAGTAACCTTCTTACTCTTACTTGAGTAATTTTTTGGGTGGCTACGTTTTACTTTTGCTTGACTAAAAATATGTTGCAGTGGTTCTACTCTTACTTGAGTACAGATTTAGGGTACTTCACCCATCTCTGGTTAAGGGCTAATCTGGAGAGAGGAGTTGTAGAGAGAGCAAAACTTAAAGCTATTTTACCTGCGTTAGCTGTCCAAAGCCCTGAGGCCAGGCGCTTTCTTGGTGAGGGTCAGTAGGAAAGGCTGTCTCTGGTGACCTGTCACCATGTCGAAACAACTGGAGGAAGGAGGAGAGAAAAGAGGCCAAATGGTCAAAAGCAGGACATTCTTTCTGACTTGTAAAATACACTCAACTCTTTTCCAGCTCACTTATTTATGCATTTATTTTTTATAGCTATGAATATGTGTTCCTGACAGTCACAGTTGGTAAGAAACAAAGATTCCCATAAAATTCCATAAGAAATGAATGCAGGTCATTTCTGACCCACTTATGGAAGAATGGGGTAGTAACTGAAAACATGCTATTTCTTAAAATGTTAAAAGGGTTAGTTAAAAAAAAATCAATTGCATGATATCAGTAACATGTTTTTTGAGGAATACCTTGAATATGAACTGATGAAAACTTTTTGTTACAAAGATATTGCAAAACGACCACCTCAGTGGGTCGAAAAAGACCCACTTACGCATCAGAGGGTTAAAACATAACGTCATCTAAAATGGTTTATTTTCGAGCTGAATTAATAAGAGTGCGTCAAAGATTTCACAACACTAAAAAAGTTGCATAACTTTTGAGTTATGCAACTCAAAAGTTATGGAACTTTTGATATAAGTTGAAATATGCGCAAATGAAAGTTTTTAACACATTTTGAAGGCAATTTTGTAGAATTCAGCCATAACGGTGCAGGAATAAACAGCTTCTGTAGCGCTATAGCAAACATTATTGACACTCACCACTGTAGCATAAATTAGCTGCCTTTCAGCAATAACTTGCTCACATGCAGAAGCCAAGAAGACAAGAAAGAGAGCCGCCGCAGACACCATGTTTCCTCCGCTGAGGGTTCGGCTCTGTTACAGCCGCGCAGAGTCCTGCTCCGACTTAGAGAAAGGTAAGCTAGCCGTTATTAGCAGTCCACGTCGGAGAAAAACGGAAGTGACAGTAAAAACTAAAACACGAACATGAATAAATTGTACCAATAAAAAGTCAGTGAACAAAAAATTTTAATAGTGAGATAGTGCAACATGAATTATTTCGAATAACATTTTAAGATCTTGCACGATGAAAGATAATTACACTTTGCTTATCACACTTATTGATTTGAAAAACACAAACCGGAAGTGTCTTCTTATTTGTCTTCCGCTTTCAATTTGTCTCGGTATATAATATAAATATTACTTAATAGTGTTATGTTATTCACAAATGTAAAAATATTATTTAGTAATTTAGTAATAATTATCATTAATATAACATTATAAAATTATTCAATCTCCCGATTATCATTACTATTATAGACATTAAAGGTGCTTGAAAACCCCACCAACTAAGTCTTGCAAGAATATTTTACGCTTTCTTATTTATTTTTTACTGTTGGAGCGGTATTTGTGGTGCAGTGAAGACAGTATATTTATCTAAAAAAAAAAAAAACAAATAACGTTTTGGACATATATTTTATAATTATTGTTATCACAATAAATCATAAAATACAGGATGCAATTTTAAATTCAATGTCGCTCTTATTTTTGAGTAGATTTTTAAATTAAAGATGTTTTCTATATTTTTGCCCCTAGATGTCAGTATTGCCACAAGACGAAGTCTGGATGACAGGTGAGCTTCCCCCCCCCCCCCCCCCCCCTTTTTTTTTTTTTTTTTTTTTTTTTTTTTTTAACCAAAATTTTAAATCCAAGTCCAGATAGCACAAAGTGAGTGAAACAACATTGAAAGAATGTCAGGCAGAGACACAGAAATAACGTTAAAGGCTGGCATTGAAACAAAATTGAAAGTAGTTGTTGGTGACTTGTATGTTGAATCAAGGTTAGGGTTTCAACCATGACTGACACTATGTTAATGTTAATTCAACCATAATCTGTATGTCAATTTACATGCATATGCATATTTGTGTTGATTTTACATAGAATCAATGTGGGTGATTCAATGTAAAACTGGGTGGGTGGGTCGGAGGAAGTTTGGGGGGGCAATACGGGGATATGATGAGATGAGGAGGGGTGCAACAAGCTGCATACTTGGATTCAAATTGATTACACACCGGTCCTCAAGGCAAACTGACCTGCATGTTTTTAGTTCAGCTAAACCCTGTCAATCAGCCATCAATGAAAACCATGTGTGCTGAATTATGGAAATATTTAAAACTTGCAGGGCAGTGCTTGGAGGAACAGTGTTGGAAAAACACTAGACTATGCATTGGCATGCCAATCAATAGAGTTCAACCAGAAAACAACATTGATTTAAAGACATATTTACAATATTAGTTAATTGGCTAGAAGTGGCTGGTTGAAGGTTTATCCACCATCAGTCGTCAACCTTAACCATAAATTCAACCTTTGTGATGATAATTCAACATCGTTTGCTAACAAGCCAACAGTGAAGTGGCTGTGTGTTTGGGACATCCCACTCTTGTAAATAGCAGAGGTGGACCGCTTCACTCCTGGTAGTAAGTTATAGATGTTTGTGTCAATACATCACAGACAGTCAGTAAGAAATTTATGAACAAGTAAGAGGCAAAACAGCCGACATTGATTCAACATTGATCAGACGTTGATCAGACCTTGGCATTTCATTCATTAGATTACCACTACAAAACAACATTAATTCAATAACACAGTTTCAACATTGGTTACTTGGCTAGAGCTGGATGGTTGTTTGATTGTATACGTAAACATTAAGATAAATATTAATGAATTATTAAGATAAATATTAATTTAACACTGATGGGGAACTATAGAGCTTTGGAGCCGATGTCACAGCATATGACGTTTACGTGGCTCGGCGCCATTTTTGGTGTCCACAGACCAAAACAAACTATTCAGAACACCGGTGTTTTCATTGCGTTACCGACCGCAGTGAAGCTGTTTTCAAGTTGGATACTGGATAAACCGAGCTCCGCGGAGTAAGGGACGTTCAGCTCAAGGTTGATCTGATTTATGAACGCTAATTTCGGCCAGCTGTTCTTTACTGGTCCCTCCTCAAGCGCTCGGAGTTTCACATGGGGACTGTCAATTTCCGAACACTCCTGTAAATAAATGCTTTGTCTTGTGACCAACTGATACAGTAAAGTGGTCATTCATGCTATTACAGAGGCACACGAACCTCTATTAAAATTTTAAGTCATATTCAATAATTTTAATATTAAATGTCTTCAAGCTTCCAAATTGTGCCCCATTAACTCAATATGTGTGAAATTGTTCTACTAGACTGTATAGATGAGGCACACTCACCTTTATTACATTTTAACACTTTTCATGTATTTTTTAGCTATTTCTGAAGTCAAAATGTTGTATTTTATTTAAAAAAATATTTTAAAAAACATATTCATAAAATGTATTACCTCAGATGGTCATCACTTGCTACCTGTAATGTTCAATTGCAAAAAATTCTAGGACAGGATCTATTTCATTACATGTTCACTTACCTGAAATATGTTAAATACAACAAATATTAAAGTGTGATCTGTTTCATAAAATTTACTTGTCACTTTTGTTGTTTAATTACACATTAAATGTTTAAAGATGGGCTCTTTCATCTGGTTTGTGTCATGATGTGGCGGTGGACACAAATGCAGCAGGCAGTAGACTTACTTTATCTGGATGTTATTTTAATGAACAAAATAAACTAAATCTAAATCGGATGGTTACAAAGACAGGGAAGGTCATCCGCACAGAAGGGGTCTCGCTCCCAGAGGGAACAATAGCAGACATAGAGCACAGCTACAAG
>NW_006800564.1:10297-15476 GCF_000485575.1 Poecilia formosa | reverse complement strand
TCACAAACCACACTCCATACCAGTAAGTGCTGGCAATGCTACTAGCAGTTTGTTGCCAACCGCCAGTAAAACCAACAAGATGAAGAATATAACCCTGTGGATAAACAACATCATGGCTCCTTTAAGCTAAATATGCCTTGAATGCATCATGACTGGTAGAGAAACTCATAGACATAATATAAGGATATTATATTATATTATGTCTATGGAGAAACTCAAGTGACTTCCTGTAAGTCACCCTTCCTCACTCACTTCCTGTAAGTCACCCGAGTCTCTACCAGGCATGACATGTTTGACAGGTAGCAGGAAGAGAAGATAAGCTCTGAAGAACGAGTGAATTAAATCAAGTCTCTCAGAGTTGAAGGTAAAATCACTTTTTACTGAAACTTCACTGCAGCTCAGTGAGTTTTTCTCTTTCTGAAGAGAAAAAGAGTCAGAACTGTTTGATTCTCTGACCTGTTTGATTCTCTGACAGATTTTTGTTCCAGAGTAACTTCCTGTCCCTGCAGCTGTTTTACAGAGTTTGGTGTCAGCAGCAATAAATGTGTTTCTAATGATTGTTTCTGGTTCTGTGGTGAACAAAGTTACTTTATTTGTTAAAACAAACAATGTTTCGGTTCCAACTGAACCATAAAACTTATCAGTGAACAGAGTCAGAACATGGACAGACATGTTTGTAGTTCTTTACGTCTGTGATCATGAGGCGGTTAGATATTATGCTGCTGCCATTGTTCTACACTTTGTTTTTTTATAATTCTTAAATGTTTCAGATGGTATAACTAAAATCAGACAAACAACTTTCTTTCACATGAAACGTTTTCAAATAATGACATCAGTTCTTAAGGGAAGAAGCCATTTTTACAAACCAGGTAATATGTGGACATATTATTTCCTCATTAAATCATGAATTCACTTTGATTAACCAAAGTTAGCTGATCACTTTCTGCTGCATATAATGTTAAAATGCGGCTTAATTTGATTAATGTTACAAACTAAGTTCAACCTTTGTTGTGACGCTGAGGTAATAAATTCAATATGTGAAAGTTATTTGGGGGCGGGGGGGGGAATTGATGGATTAAAAATTTACATCAGCTGTACAAACATTCATTTTAATCCAAAAATTAAAAATCCAAAAACTCTAGATCACTCCTCTTTAGGCTTCAGTTTTGCTTCTGTTCAGCTGGAAAACGTTTTGTCACATCCACACATTTATCTGTTCTAAGCATCTGTTCAGTGATTGGATGGGGTCAAAGGTCACCTAGTGACATCATAATGTAGAGCTGTGTATCATTTAGTCCTGGTAAGTAATCTGATTACTTTGCTATAGCCTGACCTTGTGGTGGAACACAGGTGACTTCTGTCCTTTCCAGTGAGAAGTTACCTGAAATCCCTGTTCTGTAGTCAGACTGGAACCAGTCCAGTACTTGGTGATTTCTACTGGTTCATGTTTTCTTGTCTTGTTTTTGGCAGAAGCTTCTTGTTTCTGTTTGAAAGACCGAGAAGTTTGATGTCACAATTCCAGACAAAACTTTTAAGAGACGTTTAGTTTCTGAGGTTGAGCTGGAATCAGGTTCTTCTGATCCTCTGAACTCCTGATGGGAACAGCTTCTGCTTCACAGGACACTTACTGGACCTGGACTACTGGACTGACTGGTTCTGGTTTCTTTCTCAGGCTGACTGAAGTCCAGAAGATGGAAGATCTGGATCTAAAGAAGGACAGAGCAGAACCTCCTGGACCCATCAGTCCGTCTGTGAGGAGTGACCGGTCCAAAGATGAACCTCCAAAGTTCAGTTCTGAACCTGGACCCTCAGACAGAAAGTAAGAAACCAGTTTCTAAATATAGATGATATTAACTGGTTGATCTTTGATCAAAAGTAACTTAAATTTCTTCCATATTAATTTAAAGTTAAACATGAAGGATGTTGGTCAGTAAATCAGTTTGAATGAAAAATGATGAAAATGTTGCATGAAAACAAAAACCAGCAACAATGTGAGGAGCAACGACTCAGATTGTCTCTGAACTGGATGTTGCAGCAACTAGTTGACTCTTTACTCTGTAGTAACTTTTCCATCACTAGTCTCTCGTCTCAATCACGTCACTAAACTGATTTTTACAAGAAGATGAACCAGGTGAGTTTGTCAAAGTTTAAATTGTATAAACTTCCAGAAAACTGAATAAGAGTCGAAACACTGAATTTCTTTATCTCCAGACTAAAAACCATCTGATTTTAGTGGCTTTGATTATAAATGAAACAGTGACCAACATATTTGATGGTTGTGATTTTGGTGATGCTCTCATCAAATATAATGTCTGTTCAGTTGTTGAATGCCTGGTGTTTTCTTTATAGCTTTCTGTCTTTATTATGCAAAGCGCCTTGAACTGCCTTGCTGCTGAAATGAACTGAACAAATAAACTTGAAGGTTCAGTTTGACCCAACAGATCAGTCTGAATGTTTCACTCTGGAGCTTCAGACCTGCAGCAGTTTGTGTTCAGAGCTTCTTCTCTGGTTTTTATCTCAGTTTCTCACTGATTGATCTGAATAACAACATGTTTGTGTTTCAGAGGTCAGAACCACAGAGGGAGAGCAGAACCTCCAGGATCCAGCTGTCCCTCCATGAGGAGTGACCGGTCCAAACGACACAATCCAGAGTTCAGTATTGAACCTGGACCATCAGAACCAGAGTAAGAAACCAGTTTCTAACTGGTTCATGTGACTCTGTAGAGCAGACAGGTTCTATGCTTGGATACACGAGGAGACAGGCAGAAAAATAGAGGCTTTATTATGCGTCCATTTTCTGTTCCATGATATTTATTAACGTTGATGACTAGTGATTGATTCATGGGATAAACTTTGTCCAACTCCACAATAAAACCCGACCCTAAAACATTGAAATTAAAAAGTTTCTTCATAAACTTTTTAATTTCTTATTAAATCCAAGATTTAACCAACAACATAACATTTATCTACTTGGATTGTGATCATGCAGTTATGCATCTTAAGCTAATTTGAACCTAAATGAACTTTAAAACACATTTCTTTCGAACTGTAATAACAGACAGACTAAAGCAGAAGGTTTTTAGTTAGAAACTCAAAGCTTCAAAAATCTTTCTTACCTCCTGTTTTCTACTGTCTCTTTGCTTCAGAGCTTAGAACCAGATGGAAATCATTACTAAGTCCATAAAAGGAACCAGACCACCTGAATAAAACAGGAACTGCACTCAATAAAGATGGACTGTAACAAAGACTACAACTGCAAACAATAAATCAGGACAAAAATAACTACAAAGTGAACAGAATCAAAGTCCAAAGGATCATGAGGTCAGATTTAGTCGACCCAAATTTATAGGACTAATAAAAGACGTGAACTTTAGATAACTTGTTGTTAGCTCTGCTAGCATGTCCACAAAATGATCTGCCACAGCATAAGGCTCTTTATAAAGAGCTCAGATCAATGCAAACTGGGTCTGAATAGTGTTACTGGTGTTACTGAAGGATCCAACTTTCTCCACTGGGATCTAGATTAGAATCAGTTTCTGTTTCTTTCAGCCTCTGATGGATCAGACAGAATCATGATTATTGAACCAGAACAGATTCAATACAACAAAAGGAAGATCAATCATGATACCAGATATAATACAATAAAGAACTTTAAACCAGAGAACATCAATGTTCTGAAGTTCTGTTCTGACCCAGTTTCTGGTCTCTAGTTTGTGGTGGATCTTCATGAACATCTTCAGCTCCAGCCTGTTGTTAGTGAAATATTTCAGTGATGAATAAATGTCTTTACTTGTCCAGGGTGAACCCCAGCTCTCACCTGATTCCTGCTGAACATCGGCACCAGTCCCTCCATGACCCTGCAGAGATAAGAAGTGATAGACAATGGATGGATGGATGGAAGGAAGATCTTCCTGTATGGAGGAAGAGGAGCAGCTGTGCGCCAGGTGAGACTGAACATCTCAGAGTTTCCTCCCATCGTCTCTGTTGAACCAGATCCACATCTTTAATTCAGATTTGGAGATTCAAAGTTTTAACCATCTCTTTGTAATCAATTATTTCAACTAAATCTGTTTTTCCAGCTGGTGTAAATGTGTTGGTAACTCTGGTTAATATAATCCCCATTTAATTTGAGCCTATTCAGAAAAATACCTGTAAAAATTATATGACAAGTGATAAATGGACTGTAAATAGATCAATAAAGTTCAGATAAAATATTACAAAATGTAGCAGAGCACCAATCAGATATTGGTTGATTTTACTGTTCAATATCATTAACATTGATTAATGGTAATCTATTCTTGATTATAAATGGAGGGTATAATATTATTATAACTGGAAAATTCCTGAAGAAATTTAAATGGGGCCTGCAGAAGTGTGCCCATTGCTTTGGACCTAGCAATTTAGCCACAACTCACACAGATGGACTTGCACTTGGTAATATCAGAAGTACATCTGTTTAAAATACAATAACAGAAACTATTGTCAGGTCTATTATCATACTGATATGGTTGATTTAGCTCACGATTACAGTACAATGGTTGAACCCCTTTCACAATGAAATTCAGTCTGAGACTCTTGAGTACAAGCTTCGCACATGTGGTTCTCACTCATGGTCCAAAATAAAAAAAAACATGAAGACAGTGGGTAATTGTTAATTTCTTTAAAAAATTCAAACTTCATAGTAAGGATTTTAATTTACACTCAAAAATTCAGAGAAATAATAATTCTATGTAAACAAAATATGAATAGTCACAGGAAATATGTATTCTTCTCACAATGCATTGTGAGACCTGCGTACGACTGTTTGTGAGACTACTCACTGCCTCTCTCTGGGACTTGTTGCTCTGGTAATTAATTATCTGGACCTGGGCTGGCTTTCTCTATAAGACAGGATGCTGGAGACAGAATTTCTATACTTGTGACATACCCAGCGTCGGTCTCAAGGACCTTGACAATAAACCATATGCCTTAGCAAAATTTTGAAAACATTTTATGGGAGCAGGTGTAACATAGTTAAAATGGTTGAGGTTAAATCCTGCTAAAATGCACCATCTGCTGGTAAAAAGTTGTATTGCATTCACCCTAGAAAGAGCGAGGTATTATGGGTAATCCTCAGAGCCATGAGGATCACTGACGAGGAGCTTGTTTTATGCCAGAGACTGACCTTACCTCCATGCCC
>NW_006800564.1:0-10287 GCF_000485575.1 Poecilia formosa | reverse complement strand
CATAAAACAGGAAAGTGTGAATATTGTGAGAAGTTTGAAACAATAGCGCATGTTATTTTAGAGTGTTATAAATATGAAGAAGAGACAAGATGCATGTTGAGAGAGTGTGCAGGTATTAAAGAAAGGTTTAGGTAGTAGATTTTTTGAGGAGGGATTTGGGAAGTAGACATATTCAAATAATTATTCAATTTCTTAAAATTTCATAGAATCTGAGTAGAGTAATATGGTTGTGAATGGGTAAAGAATAACTAAAGCTATAGGCAAGCAAGGTTATATAAGTAGGTGTGTATGTGTGAGTGTATGTTTAGTCAGAAATTCTTGTAGGGATTAGGTATGAAGTAAAAGTAGGGGAAGATAGATAGATCATCACAAACCACACTCCATACCAGTAAGTGCTGGCAATGCTACTAGCAGTTTGTTGCCAACCGCCAGTAAAACCAACAAGATGAAGAATATAACCCTGTGGATAAACAACATCATGGCTCCTTTAAGCTAAATATGCCTTGAATGCATCATGACTGGTAGAGAAACTCATAGACATAATATAAGGATATTATATTATATTATGTCTATGGAGAAACTCAAGTGACTTCCTGTAAGTCACCCTTCCTCACTCACTTCCTGTAAGTCACCCGAGTCTCTACCAGGCATGACATGTTTGACAGGTAGCAGGAAGAGAAGATAAGCTCTGAAGAACGAGTGAATTAAATCAAGTCTCTCAGAGTTGAAGGTAAAATCACTTTTTACTGAAACTTCACTGCAGCTCAGTGAGTTTTTCTCTTTCTGAAGAGAAAAAGAGTCAGAACTGTTTGATTCTCTGACCTGTTTGATTCTCTGACAGATTTTTGTTCCAGAGTAACTTCCTGTCCCTGCAGCTGTTTTACAGAGTTTGGTGTCAGCAGCAATAAATGTGTTTCTAATGATTGTTTCTGGTTCTGTGGTGAACAAAGTTACTTTATTTGTTAAAACAAACAATGTTTCGGTTCCAACTGAACCATAAAACTTATCAGTGAACAGAGTCAGAACATGGACAGACATGTTTGTAGTTCTTTACGTCTGTGATCATGAGGCGGTTAGATATTATGCTGCTGCCATTGTTCTACACTTTGTTTTTTTATAATTCTTAAATGTTTCAGATGGTATAACTAAAATCAGACAAACAACTTTCTTTCACATGAAACGTTTTCAAATAATGACATCAGTTCTTAAGGGAAGAAGCCATTTTTACAAACCAGGTAATATGTGGACATATTATTTCCTCATTAAATCATGAATTCACTTTGATTAACCAAAGTTAGCTGATCACTTTCTGCTGCATATAATGTTAAAATGCGGCTTAATTTGATTAATGTTACAAACTAAGTTCAACCTTTGTTGTGACGCTGAGGTAATAAATTCAATATGTGAAAGTTATTTGGGGGCGGGGGGGGGAATTGATGGATTAAAAATTTACATCAGCTGTACAAACATTCATTTTAATCCAAAAATTAAAAATCCAAAAACTCTAGATCACTCCTCTTTAGGCTTCAGTTTTGCTTCTGTTCAGCTGGAAAACGTTTTGTCACATCCACACATTTATCTGTTCTAAGCATCTGTTCAGTGATTGGATGGGGTCAAAGGTCACCTAGTGACATCATAATGTAGAGCTGTGTATCATTTAGTCCTGGTAAGTAATCTGATTACTTTGCTATAGCCTGACCTTGTGGTGGAACACAGGTGACTTCTGTCCTTTCCAGTGAGAAGTTACCTGAAATCCCTGTTCTGTAGTCAGACTGGAACCAGTCCAGTACTTGGTGATTTCTACTGGTTCATGTTTTCTTGTCTTGTTTTTGGCAGAAGCTTCTTGTTTCTGTTTGAAAGACCGAGAAGTTTGATGTCACAATTCCAGACAAAACCATTAAGAGACGTTTAGTTTCTGAGGTTGAGCTGGAATCAGGTTCTTCTGATCCTCTGAACTCCTGATGGGAACAGCTTCTGCTTCACAGGACACTTACTGGACCTGGACTACTGGACTGACTGGTTCTGGTTTCTTTCTTAGGCTGACTGAAGTCCAGAAGATGGAAGATCTGGATCTAAAGAAGGACAGAGCAGAACCTCCTGGACCCATCAGTCCGTCTGTGAGGAGTGACCGGTCCAAAGATGAACCTCCAAAGTTCAGTTCTGAACCTGGACCCTCAGACAGAAAGTAAGAAACCAGTTTCTAAATATAGATGATATTAACTGGTTGATCTTTGATCAAAAGTAACTTAAATTTCTTCCATATTAATTTAAAGTTAAACATGAAGGATGTTGGTCAGTAAATCAGTTTGAATGAAAAATGATGAAAATGTTGCATGAAAACAAAAACCAGCAACAATGTGAGGAGCAACGACTCAGATTGTCTCTGAACTGGATGTTGCAGCAACTAGTTGACTCTTTACTCTGCAGTAACTTTTCCATCACTAGTCTCTCGTCTCAATCACGTCACTAAACTGATTTTTACCAGAAGATGAACCAGGTGAGTTTGTCAAAGTTTAAATTGTATAAACTTCCAGAAAACTGAATAAGAGTCGAAACACTGAATTTCTTTATCTCCAGACTAAAAACCATCTGATTTTAGTGGCTTTGATTATAAATGAAACAGTGACCAACATATTTGATGGTTATGATTTTGGTGATGCTCTCATCAAATATAATGTCTGTTCAGTTGTTGAATGCCTGGTGTTTTCTTTATAGCTTTCTGCTTTATTATGCAAAGCACCTTGAACTGCCTTGCTGCTGAAATGAACTGAACAAATAAACTTGAAGGTTCAGTTTGACCCAACAGATCAGTCTGAATGTTTCACTCTGGAGCTTCAGACCTGCAGCAGTTTGTGTTCAGAGCTTCTTCTCTGGTTTTTATCTCAGTTTCTCACTGATTGATCTGAATAACAACATGTTTGTGTTTCAGAGGTCAGAACCACAGAGGGAGAGCAGAACCTCCAGGATCCAGCTGTCCCTCCATGAGGAGTGACCGGTCCAAACGACACAATCCAGAGTTCAGTATTGAACCTGGACCATCAGAACCAGAGTAAGAAACCAGTTTCTAACTGGTTCATGTGACTCTGTAGAGCAGACAGGTTCTATGCTTGGATACACGAGGAGACAGGCAGAAAAATAGAGGCTTTATTATGCGTCCATTTTCTGTTCCATGATATTTATTAACGTTGATGACTAGTGATTGATTCATGGGATAAACTTTGTCCAACTCCACAACAAAACTCAACCCTAAAACCTTGAAATTAAAAAGTTTCTTCATAAACTTTTTAATTTCTTATTAAATCCAAGATTTAACCAACAACATAACATTTATCTACTTGGATTGTGATCATGCAGTTATGCATCTTAAGCTAATTTGAACCTAAATGAACTTTAAAACACATTTCTTTCGAACTGTAATAACAGACAGACTAAAGCAGAAGGTTTTTAGTTAGAAACTCAAAGCTTCAAAAATCTTTCTTACCTCCTGTTTTCTACTGTCTCTTTGCTTCAGAGCTTAGAACCAGATGGAAATCATTACTAAGTCCATAAAAGGAACCAGACCACCTGAATAAAACAGGAACTGCACTCAATAAAGATGGACTGTAACAAAGACTACAACTGCAAACAATAAATCAGGACAAAAATAACTACAAAGTGAACAGAATCAAAGTCCAAAGGATCATGAGGTCAGATTTAGTCGACCCAAATTTATAGGACTAATAAAAGACGTGAACTTTAGATAACTTGTTGTTAGCTCTGCTAGCATGTCCACAAAATGATCTGCCACAGCATAAGGCTCTTTATAAAGAGCTCAGATCAATGCAAACTGGGTCTGAATAGTGTTACTGGTGTTACTGAAGGATCCAACTTTCTCCACTGGGATCTAGATTAGAATCAGTTTCTGTTTCTTTCAGCCTCTGATGGATCAGACAGAATCATGATTATTGAACCAGAACAGATTCAATACAACAAAAGGAAGATCAATCATGATACCAGATATAATACAATAAAGAACTTTAAACCAGAGAACATCAATGTTCTGAAGTTCTGTTCTGACCCAGTTTCTGGTCTCTAGTTTGTGGTGGATCTTCATGAACATCTTCAGCTCCAGCCTGTTGTTAGTGAAATATTTCAGTGATGAATAAATGTCTTTACTTGTCCAGGGTGAACCCCAGCTCTCACCTGATTCCTGCTGAACATCGGCACCAGTCCCTCCATGACCCTGCAGAGATAAGAAGTGATAGACAATGGATGGATGGATGGAAGGAAGATCTTCCTGTATGGAGGAAGAGGAGCAGCTGTGCGCCAGGTGAGACTGAACATCTCAGAGTTTCCTCCCATCGTCTCTGTTGAACCAGATCCACATCTTTAATTCAGATTTGGAGATTCAAAGTTTTAACCATCTCTTTGTAATCAATTATTTCAACTAAATCTGTTTTTCCAGCTGGTGTAAATGTGTTGGTAACTCTGGTTAATATAATCCCCATTTAATTTGAGCCTATTCAGAAAAATACCTGTAAAAATTATATGACAAGTGATAAATGGACTGTAAATAGATCAATAAAGTTCAGATAAAATATTACAAAATGTAGCAGAGCACCAATCAGATATTGGTTGATTTTACTGTTCAATATCATTAACATTGATTAATGGTAATCTATTCTTGATTATAAATGGAGGGTATAATATTATTATAACTGGAAAATTCCTGAAGAAATTTAAATGGGGCCTGCAGAAGTGTGCCCATTGCTTTGGACCTAGCAATTTAGCCACAACTCACACAGATGGACTTGCACTTGGTAATATCAGAAGTACATCTGTTTAAAATACAATAACAGAAACTATTGTCAGGTCTATTATCATACTGATATGGTTGATTTAGCTCACGATTACAGTACAATGGTTGAACCCCTTTCACAATGAAATTCAGTCTGAGACTCTTGAGTACAAGCTTCGCACATGTGGTTCTCACTCATGGTCCAAAATAAAAAAAAACATGAAGACAGTGGGTAATTGTTAATTTCTTTAAAAAATTCAAACTTCATAGTAAGGATTTTAATTTACACTCAAAAATTCAGAGAAATAATAATTCTATGTAAACAAAATATGAATAGTCACAGGAAATATGTATTCTTCTCACAATGCATTGTGAGACCTGCGTACGACTGTTTGTGAGACTACTCACTGCCTCTCTCTGGGACTTGTTGCTCTGGTAATTAATTATCTGGACCTGGGCTGGCTTTCTCTATAAGACAGGATGCTGGAGACAGAATTTCTATACTTGTGACATACCCAGCGTCGGTCTCAAGGACCTTGACAATAAACCATATGCCTTAGCAAAATTTTGAAAACATTTTATGGGAGCAGGTGTAACATAGTTAAAATGGTTGAGGTTAAATCCTGCTAAAATGCACCATCTGCTGGTAAAAAGTTGTATTGCATTCACCCTAGAAAGAGCGAGGTATTATGGGTAATCCTCAGAGCCATGAGGATCACTGACGAGGTAACGTGTCTCTGTCATGTGTTAAAGAAATATTATTAATGCATTTTGTGAAGTGCGTTTGTGGTTGTCGTTTTTGCATATTGTTGAAATATGTTCGGTCCGGGTCACGGCACCATTGTGGCCTATGTGGTTTTGGTGGCTTCTATCGGTGTGGTAATGAACGACAAGGAGCTGCTCAAGTTGGCATCAGCTGTTTCTTTAATTCTCCATCTGCATTTCACAGAAAGGGCATGGAGGTAAGGTCAGTCTCTGGCATAAAACAAGCTCCTCGTCAGTGATCCTCATGGCTCTGAGGATTACCCATAATACAATAACCACAATAAAATAATTTAAAATTACAGTGATCGTATAGTGGATTTTGTTTTACATAAAAGGACAACCAGTGAGTCTCCTTTTTAGAGAAAATAAAGTAACTAATTAAAATGTTCTGAAAAATAAAATAAAATGCTGACATTTTATTTACTGGATGCCATTTTTATATTAACAGTTTTATACAATGATGTGGTTAATTTATGTTTCTGCACTGTTCTAAAATGCAAGGTTATATAAACTAAAACATAAAAATGGCATCCAGTAAATAAAATGTCAGCATTTTATTTTATTTTTCAGAACATTTTAATTAGTTACTTTATTTTCTCTAAAAAGGAGACTCACTGGTTGTCCTTTTATTGTAAAACAAAATCCACTATACGATCACTGTAATTTTAAATTATTTTATTGTGGTTATTGTATTATGGGTAATCCTCAGAGCCATGAGGATCACTGACGAGGAGCTTGTTTTATGCCAGAGACTGACCTTACCTCCATGCCCGTTCTGTGAAATGCAGATGGAGAATTAAAGAAACAGCTGATGCCAACTTGAGCAGCTCCTTGTCGTTCATTACCACACCGATAGAAGCCACCAAAACCACATAGGCCACACAGGCATGTGTATCTATGTCATGACCGACTTTGAGATCAATAGGGCAATATTTGTGCTTGTGAGGGTGACTTAAAAGAGTTTTGGAGTCAGACCTCCACTGTGCTGTGTGTTTCAGAGAGAAATATTACTGATTCTGTGAGACACTAGGCCTAGATTTGTCTTGTTTTTCTCAATTTATGTGCTCATTTTAACTCAGAATCCCACTAAAAGTAATACTTCCCTTCTTGGGATCAAGCTGAACATTTTGATACCATTTTTGTGGGGGTGACGCAGCGGTATGGGTCACATGAATGGTGATGGAAGAAAAATAAATAATAAAGAGATCACTTGTTGGGTGTTGAACAGTAGGTTCCTGCCATGCATTGACTCTTGTTTTATTTTTATTGGTCATTACACCAGGCCTATAAGGTTCTGCTTTAAATCAGAACTGAAAAACCCAAACGAAGCAGAAGTTGGCTTCAGATTGCAGAATCCAATCTGGAAAATGACTGTAATGAAGGTCTTCATTACTTGGCGGCACAACACTTAAAATGTGTTAAATGATAAAAGAAATGCATGATGAAGGAAATGAAACAGATACAAACAGATTGAAATGTTTATTTATTGGGTGTTTTCAGTGGCATCTCAGCTGGAACTGATCATGTCCTGTTAAAATACAACAAAGGAATAAAATAGGTATTGATTGTTAAAATGTTTGAAGGCTTTGTATGGGTGTGGCTTACCTCTCTCTTCCTCTGCAGGGTGTTCAGGCTAAAAGATTCCCCGGGGGCCTGAGCACCTTTTAAAGGTTCCGGAAGAGACCAAAGCAGATGGAAGAGGGGGAGCAGTAGAGTTATACATTTTATATATTTAATGTTGGATTTGTATTTATATGAATAAAAAAGGTCTTTTAGAGATGCTTAGAATGACTAGAATTTGATAATATGTATTATCATGAGGATTTAGTTAGTTTGTCAAACCTTGTTTGTGTGTATGTATTTTGTTTTACCCTGTTTGTGAATTGGAACAGTCTGCAACTATAAAAGGCTGCATGTTGGCCATATTGAGGTGTGTGTTGCTGCTGAGACCCTAAGACACTGTAAGCAGGGTTGTTTGTTGTTAAATGTTGGTGAATAAACACCCAGTGGGGTTGCACAGTTTCTCTGCCTCAAGTCTCCTACTTCCTCCAGCCGCTAAGGGCCATCCTAACAATGACTAAAGGGCTGCATTTAATGTCTGAAAACAGAATAGATCTGATTGTTTAGCATCACATCCTGTGAAGTCAGAAACCATACAATGATAAGACCTCCTAATGTTCCAGATGGTTTTGTTCCAAATTTATTACTAAAGCAAACATGTTTTTACTTATTTTCTTCTGTGTTTCAGAATATGTTGGTCTGCAGAAGGTCCTACAGGAACATAAGATCAGTCTGAGGACGAGATGTGAACATGTGACTGAAGGAAGTGATGAAACAGGAAGTAGAACCCTCCTCAACAGGATCTACACTGATCTCTACATCACAAAGGGACAGAGTGAAGATGTTAACACCCAGCATGAGGTGAAGCAGCTGGAGAGAATTTCCAAGATCCAGAACCTCCATGACTATCCAATCAGGTGCCATGACATCTTTAAAACCTTCCCTGACCAACATGGAGCCATCAGAGTGGTTTTGACCAATGGCGTTGCTGGTGTTGGAAAAACCTTCTCAGTGCAGAAGTTCACTCTGGACTGGGGCGAGGGCTTTGAGAACCAAGATGTCAGTGTGGTGGTTCTGCTTTCGTTCAGGGAGCTGAACTTGATCAGAGATGAGCAGCACAGTCTTCTCTCGCTGCTCCATGTTTTCCATCCAACACTCCAGAAGCTCCCAGCAGAGCAGCTGGATAATTGCAAACTTCTCTTCATCTTTGATGGGCTGGATGAAAGCAGACTTTCACTGGACTTCAACAACAGTCAGCTGGTTTCTGACGTCACTCAGAAGTCATCAGTCAACGTTCTGCTGACAAACCTCATCAAGGGGAACCTGCTTCCCTCAGCTCTCATCTGGATAACTACCAGACCTGCAGCAATCAATCAGGTCCCTCCTTCATGTATTTCCAGGGTAACAGAAGTACGAGGCTTCACCGATGCCCAGAAGGAGGAGTACTTCAGGAAGAGATTCAATGATGAAGAGCTGTCCAGCAGAATCATCTCCCACATCAAGAAATCAAAAACTCTCCACATCATGTGTGCAATCCCAATCTTCTGCTGGATCACTGCTACAGTTCTGGAGAACATGTTGACCTCAGAGCAGAGAGGAGAGCTGCCCAAGACCATTACTGACATGTACTCACACTTCCTACTGGTCCAGACAAAGAGGAAGAAGAACAAGTACCATGGAGGACATGAGACAAGTCCACAGGAGCTGATGGAGGCTGACAGGAAAGTTCTTCTGAAGCTGGGGAGGCTGGCGTTTGAACATCTGGAGAAAGGAAACATCATGTTCTACCAAGAAGACCTGGAGCAGTGTGGTCTGGATGTCACAGAGGCCTTGGTGTTCTCAGGAGTTTGTACAGAGATCTTCAAAAGAGAGAGTGTGATCTTCCAGAAATCAGTCTACTGCTTTGTTCATCTGAGCATCCAGGAGTTTCTGGCTGCCGTCTACATGCTCCACTGCTTCACCAGCAGGAGATCAGAGGTGATCATGATGTTCCCGGGAGAAGAAGAAGAAGATGAGGACAGTGAGGTGATCAAGATGTTCCTTGGAGAAGAAGAAGAAGTTGAGGACAGTGACGTGATTGACATGTTCCTGGGAGAAAACTACAATGAAATATCTCTAGATGAGTTCATGAACAAAGTCATGTATAAATCTCTCAGCAGTGAAAATGGCCACCTGGACCTGTTTGTCCGCTTCCTTCATGGTCTCACTGTGGAGTCCAACCAGAGACTCTTAGAGGATCTGCTGGGTCAGACAGAAAACTGTCCAGAAACCATCCAGAGCATCATCATCAACCTGATGGAGATGAACACTGATAGAATCTCTCCTGACAGAAGCATCAACATCTTCTACTGTCTGGTGGAGATGAACGATGTACCATTTTATCAGGAGATCAAACGGCTGCTGGATTCAGGGAAGCAGCAGCTCTCAGTGTCTGACTGTTCAGCTCTGGCCTTCATACTGCAGATGTCAGAGGTTCTGGATGAGTTGGACCTGGAGAAGTACAACACATCATCAGATGGACGACGGAGACTGGTTCCAGCTGTGAGGAACTGCAGAAAGGCTCGGTGAGTCCAGATGTTTTCATTGTGTGAATGCTGATTCAGCACTATTGTCCTCCTGTTTCTTCTTCTTTCTTCAAGTTGATTCTGGATGTTTTTGGCCTTTAACTACTTCCTTCATCCTCTGGATGATTTCAGCCATTCAAACATCTAAACATTCAGTTCATCCAGGACAGCTGCAGCTTCTGGTTTTTAGACATTTGATCATTTAAAAATATTTAACTTTTTATCAGTTTTCAGGTTGAAATGAATAGAAAACCCTGAACTCTAGAAAATGTCTATTTCCTCTCAGATCCAATCAGCCAGAGAGACTTTTTAAACTTTAAACTCTCTTCACTCGTTGAGCTGCTGCTCCATAATTCACCTTTTAGGATCTTTGACTGTTTTAAAAAAATAATGGTTTAGTTTAATGAAAAGTTGGACCATTAAAATAAATGATTGCTTTAATTATAAACTTTGTGAACAGTGTTGATCTTCTTCATCCTGTCATCATCCTCACCTCTTCCTCCTCCACTAGTTTCCTCTGAGTTTGTAACTGAGACCAAAATGTGGTGATTGTTGTCTGGTTCCAGAAAAAGTCCTAGTTTCTGTCAGATCCTCCCAAAGCTCTGAGAACTCTGCTTCCAG
>NW_006800563.1:281195-282972 GCF_000485575.1 Poecilia formosa | reverse complement strand
GTCATGACATCATGACAGCTTTAACAAATATGGAGAAAACATATTTTATTAAAGTTATCTACTGCAGCTTGAATAAAATGCAACTACATAGCATTTTTGAGAAGTCTGGATTCCTTTATGTATTTGCACGTTGCTTTTGACTGTTGCTCATGGGGAGAGACATTTCAGTATCTAAAACTAATAGAAAAAATTTAAGCAACCTACTTGCACACTGGATGTGGACTGTTGGATGTTAAATTCATGAGCAGCAAATAGTGTGCTAATTATCAGTATTGAACCAAAGAAAGCAAGGCAGATGCAGGCCTTTAAAATTGTGATGTTTTTTATGGGTCAAATAGACTCAAAAAATTGTAACAGCAGCTACGCAGGGGGACCCAAACAAATTTTTTGTCAGGGGCCCAAGATTCCTCCCCATGGGCTGGAGATGTCTTGACTGAGTGACAGTATGAAAGTACTTAGCAACAACAATAAAGGCTGAGGTTTACCTCATCAGAGAGGATAGAGCACTATTATATGTCATATTCACCATTTTGGTCGTGAATTTGAAAGCAATCATCCATAATAATAATCATATTAATTTTGATAATAATATTAATTTTGACATTAATAATCAATTACCTCTCTAACTGAACTAATTTAATACACCCCTTTCAGTAAGTGATTCAGTTTCACAGAATCAGCATCATGCACATCATGCCTGTTGGGTCTATACCTGTACTAAACTTTCTAGAAACTTGCTTCTAGTGTAAAAGAGGAAATTCTAATCATGAAAAAGCCTATTTCATCAAATGGGAATGTTTTCAAGAACAGTATTTGTGGGGCAATGAATGCATGCACAGTCTAAAAAAATGTATTACCTTTTTTTTTACCATAACTGCTTACAATAGCACCACTTAATGTCATGATAAAATCCAAATCTCCCACCCCTAATGAGGTCAACAACAGAAGTGTACAAAGTGATGTTAATGGCACTAAATACAGAGGTGGCCATTGTTTTGGTCTGAAAAATAGGGTAAGAGATTTGCAAATCAGTCAATGTGTTTCAAATAATCTCTTTTCAGTGTAGAATAATTCACTAATTTCTACCAGTCCAAATGTGATCGGTTTTGTGTAAAGCTGATCAATAGAAGCAAAAAAGTGTCGGGGAAAAAAAATAAACATTTTTTAAAGTTTGACATTTTATCATTTAGATTTATTATGCAAATTGACTGATACTGTAGGCATCAACGTAAATTCGTAGGGGTGTAGATTGAGACAATTCCATAGGGCCTCTGGGAGGTTAACCAACCCCAGGCCTTTCACTGATTTTTCTGCTTGGGATGAATTGTAAATGTCTTGATGAGAACTCAGGACTACTGCTCACACAGTGACAGATGGTACAAGAGGAGGCTTCATTTTCCTACCCCCATCCCGCTCTATATAATCCTCTGCTCGCTCACATCCTACTCTGTACAGCCATCCCCATCATTTTTTCCCCGTTTTCTTTTTTCATTTTGCTGGTGTCTCAGAGCATTTTGTCTCATGCTGGGGTTTTTTAATTGGTCTATTTGTGTGGCCTTCTGATAGTAGGAAAATAGGCTGCTCCTACAGCGGGAGATCACACATCGTACCCAGTAACACCATTACTAACTGAGCTGACATATGCCAGCAGTCTGGATTATCAACATGGGCTGAAAATATGTTGAAAAAGAGGCACCCCATTGTGTTGTGTATTTTGTTGCAGAGACTTGAGATAGATAGAGATAGAGATAGATAGATAGATATTAACATTTCATTG
>NW_006800563.1:268579-280951 GCF_000485575.1 Poecilia formosa | reverse complement strand
GTGAAAGGACAGGAGCCAACATCATTTGAAAATGTCTTGTTTGTTGATTCTGATTTTCCAGCACAGCTTGTAACCACTTTGGAGCTGTCTCTGCCTCTCCAGGGCCTGCTGTAGCACCTTGTAAATCCTCTGTCATTTTATCTTATTTTTTATTTATTTATTCCGTTGGGAAATTTTGTTATGCTCTTATATTGAAGGGCTGGACTGGAAGTGTTACTCGGCAGTACTGTAGCAGCTTTATACCGTCTCAGCGTGATTTCTTTTCTTGGTTTTTCTTTGCCTTTTACCCAGCTGTGGCTAGTTGTAGCTTGTCTTTAAGTTGTAATTAGTTCAGGATGCGCTTGGATATTGTCTTTACAATTGAATTCACTCACAGAAGTCTTGTAGATGATCCCACTTCTGACACCAGTTGTCGTGCTTTTGGTTCCCGGTGTGACGGAGGTGTGTGGGTAGCGAAGATTCACGACAAAAAAAAGAAGGATTTCTTGCATGAACTTTACTTCTTCCAGCAACAATGAGTTATACAATGGCAACTGAGCTGTATCAACGCAAGAACTGTGTGGTTTCCGGCCTCTAGCTCTGGCACAGACAGCATTTAGCAATGTCCGGGCAGTGAGCAGTGAGAGCCATTACCAACAACAACATGAACAACACGATCTCGCGATACTAGCCTTCCCTCCAGAGCTGTGTTGCATTCGCTGATCTAACTTAATGAAATGAAATGAAATGAAATGAAATGACTTAGGCTCGGAGAACTAAAATACAAAACCAAACTCAAAGTCTAATAAAGTTTAACCTTCCTTACAATATATTGTACAGGCAAAGAAGACACCCGGAAGTGTTTTTCCACCCCAGGCATCCGGTCCCAATCATCATCAGTTCTAATGATGCCACATACATAGCGAGTCCACAATGTCTTAAAATTGTCATACTTCCCCCCCTCCCCCTCCTTTTTTTTCTGTACTCTTTACAAATACATGTGCTGTCTCTGTTTAATTGCTCTATTGTTTTATTTTTTTTTATAGATTTCTGTAAAGTGCGGTGTTGCAGTGAATGGGAATGTTCTGTTGTTGATCCTCACTGTTCTTAGGAAGGAGAAATGTCAGTTTGTCTGGAGTAATACTGGAAAACTGTGACATTGGATTAAAACAAAACTCTGTCCTTGGTGAAATATTTTTCACATTTCCTCTAACATGTACTGATTGTTTTATTGTACTAATTTTCTTAAGCATGTTGTCTTCTTAAACTTTGAATATATTGACAATTTGAACAATTCTGTGATAGTATCTTGGCAATGTACTATTGAAAAATGTGAAGATATTGAATGCACAATGTAATTTGTTTTGCCTGGAAAGTGTGTTGTAATTGATCCTTCTGTGTTCTGGTAGCCTAATGTGTTTGCAGTAGTGTAGTGTGTACGAAGCAAGTAATGCAGAAAGTGGCAAAGCAGAATAATAAAAGACATTAAGTAACTTTCCAGAATACTTACTTACACTTATTTAGCAACCCAGAACAGGGATTAGAACAAACTTAGAATCCAGAAAAACTACATTAGCAATTACTTTTTAGACTCTTATTCTTCCAACCCAGGAAAACAATTAGAATTATCTAGCAATCCTGAACAGCAGCACCTAGTTTACATACTTTGGATCAACATTAGATTATTTTTCTTCTTTTGCTTTTTCCTTTGGTTTGTTATTTTGTTTGTATTTCCTTTTTATTCCTGTAAAGCACTTTGTATTGCCTTGTTGCTGAAAATTTGCTATATAAATAAAATTACCTTTACCTTTTACCTTTAACTGAAAAGTGTACTTCATTAGCAGTTATAGTAAACCAAAAGTGTAATTGGAGCGTACTGTGATCACAGTACTAATAAATAAAATATGTAATAGTTATATACTTAGAAGACATTCTAAATATATTTCAAATGTAATTCATTACAAAAATAGTACACTTAAGATATACTAACCAACCACGTTCATATTACAAAAAAAGCTGTGTGCAACGTATAACTTTAGTTGTTTCAAAAAGGCATGTGATAGTACACTTAGTACACTTCAAATTGTGATTTTCTGCAATTTAATTACAATTAAAATACACTAAGCACAAAATAACACTTCAACTTAACAAATTCTTAACAAACGAAGTATACTGATTATTAGTCTGGCTTCAAGTATGTTAAGATTTAATATACTTAGTATTTATTTTTCACAAGGAATCATACAGAAATCGTATTTTTTAATGCACACGATATTGGATATAGTTTTTTTTTGTCTTATTTTGATGTAAAAAAAAAAAAAAGCAGCATGACTTTGACTTCAGCGGTAACAGAGACAGGGAACGAAAGCCATCGCTCAGTGCTTATATGGCTTCAAAACTACCATATTATCCAGGCAACAGGATTTAAGTTGTGCTATTATTTCATTGCTCTGTGAAAGCTAGATGTAGCATTTTCTAAAAAAAAATCAGGAAGTTGAAAGAAATGCTGTTTTGTTACTATTTGAAAGTACCTGGTGTACATAATTGTACTCAGTGTGAAACCTAAGCTACGGAGCCCGAAAGGGGACCTGGAGAAAAAAAAAAGAAGCAATCCTGACTTATTTCCTCGAGTTCCTGAGACACTTTTTGAAAAATTGTGCACTCCTTTTTTGGGTGAAAAAGCTTCTTTTTACAGTTTCTGCAGTGCCGAGAGTGGTAGTGGACTCTAAACAAAAGATATAGAGAATGATTTACAACGATTATGGTTTAGACATGTCTCAGATGAGGATATTATCCTAAGAGACACGAAGCTGCAATCGGAAACCAATTTCAGATTCGGGAAATGACTAAAGGGCGATTCCTAAGAATCTGAAGGGGTAAAACCTAAAAAAAAGGCAGTTAAAAGAAAAGAGGGTAACACTTTATTTGATGGGGTGTGCATAAGACTGACATGACACTGTCTTAAACATGACATAACACCTGTCATGAACATAAAGAAGGTCTTTATGAATGTCTATGACTGTTGTCATGAAGTGTCATTAGGTAAATAATGACACTTTTAATGCAAAGTTGCTCTGAAGGTTGCATTGAAAGACCATTAAAAGGGTCAACTCTGCACTAAAGTGACATTGTTTGCGAAATCATACAAAGTTGGGACTTTTTATTGATCTTATCCCCTGATCTTGTCTTCCTCAGCAAAGGTTTAAATAACAGTTTCTGTCCTCTTCTGCTCTACAGTGAGAGAGGTTTGACTGACAGAACGGCCCACCAGGTCATGTCTGCGTGTTTGCAGTTAACAATATTCACCCCACTGTGGCAAACTCAGTGACTTTCTTGCTATATTCAGCAACATTTCAGACTAAAACAATCGGTATAGGCCAAAATCAAAATTGGAAGGTCAGGCTTTTTAAAGATCGGTAATCGCCGATCAGCCAGAAAACTGCAAACACTGCATCCCTACTTAAGATGGAATACAAACACACATATTCATGACATACTTTGGTTAAATTAATTTCTCTTCAGCGTAACTCCAATAGCTAAAAATTTAATTTACTCCCGGTGAGTCTTTCTCCCCTGAGATTGTGGATTGGTACTGGGCTGATTCTGAGCCTCCAAATAATTTTAGCGAAAGTTTCACATGTCTTAGAAGCTGATGTAAAAATAATATTTGATTTAGTCACAAATTATCATGCTCAGCAGCAAACAACATATCACCAAAAACAACTTAGAGTAGCTCATTGATTTATTAACAAAGTAGTCACGTAGCCTGATGTAGAAACATTTTGCTAGACAATGTCAAACATCAAGAAGTTTTAATTATTGTTATCTAACTTTATCAAACACACTATTTTGAAGACAAAAAAACCTCAGAAATATACAGAGCTAACCATCAATCAACTCATTTAAAGTTAAAACTAAGTTCCACACAAACTCAAAGACACTAGCATAAATGTTCGGATGTTGAACTGGACCATTCCAGGTCACTATCAAGCACAAATCTTTTTGATAAACATTACATTACCAAGATGCATGAAAACATACCTTTATCGTGGCTTTTTTCTATTCCTCCTCTTTATTTTCTCTCTTCCTGAAGAATAAGACCTTTTTTTGCAACATTATTTTGCTAACTTAAAATAATAATTTCTATTATTATTTCTATTATTATATTATCAAATATATTATATTGTAAAAAAAATCACTTCATAATGAAATTGTGTGTTTTTCTTGTTATAATGACATAGAAATTGATACAAAACAAAATTTTCATCTCAACTGAGGGGGCCCCTTCGTGGCCCTTGGGCCCTAAGTGGCTGCTTAATTTGCTCGGCCCTGTCTGTGTAGGTCTAATTTTTATAAAGCAAGTAATTATTTAGATTTGTGTCTTTAAATGTATGCTATTTACAATTTACACAAGTTTCTCAGTTTGGGTGCATTTCTCAGAAAAGAAATTAAATTCTTAAAACTGCTTGTTCAATCTTCAAATTACTGTGTCACTTCTGCACATCAAAAAAGGAATGTATCATTCCTTTGAGCAAGTTGCGAATGCTTTTGTACATTATGCAACTGATTATGTGCAATTCTCTGCTTTTTCCCCCATTTTAATTAGCTTTAATCGTGTTGATCAAAATGTGTTGAACGTTGCTCTGTTAAATTGTCTCAACTTCCAAAACAGCATAAGTTCATTGCGTAAGTCTTAACATGCATAAGTATTGAAGTTCATATTTTAATTTATTTATATTAGATTTTTTTTTTATATTTGTCCTGAATTGGTAAATTGTTCTCAAGTGAGTCCTGAGTTTCTCTAACAGGTAAACGTCTGAGCCATTAGCTCAACCAATGATCAAGAAGTTTTCTGAAACAGATTGAAGGTGCATCTTGTGAGCCATCAGTTGGCAACAATATGGTGCATGTAGCCAGAACACAATGTAACACAATGTTACATTTCTGAGAACTGATGAACAAGTATCTGGACCGAGTGAACAGCCAGAGAGAAGAAGAGGAGTGAGGCTGAGGAGGAAATAGTTGGGAGGAAAACGGAAGAAGAGTCAGAAGAGGCTGAGGACATCTGCCAGTTTCCATCAATCCAACATCAGGACATGGTTTTCGACCCACAACAAGATGCTGATGGAGATCCTCCCACCCTAGTTTTCATTCCTTAACCCCACTGAGGAATGTTTGTTGTGATGACGATGGAAATTAAAATGTAATGTAATTTCTACAGCACTGTACAGTTTTCCATGAGGAGATAATCCTATGGTAGAAAAGGAACCATAGGATTATGGTTCCTTTTCTACTTTTTTTTCTCTGCATTTCTGTCTTTCTTTCTGAATCACTATGGCATGGTCTGTCAATAAATTACAGCAAAAGTGTAAATGTGAATTTTGTAAAATCTCTTCCCATGACTAATCTATTTGACTGTCTTATCTGTACATAGAGAAACAATAACTTATTATTTTGAGTCACTGATATGTTCACTGACAGAATTTTGAGAGCTGACTAAAACTATTTGTTTGCCTATATGAAAAGTGTACACATTTACAGCTTTGTTTCTGCTAGCTTGCAGGAATTGTAACTTACATAAATGGTTGAAGACAGCTTATTGGCCTTCATGAGACTCAGATAAATGGTGAGTATCCATTTCATAAATTTCCTAAAACAGTTATTTTGTGACTTTTAAAGTCTATTTGTGTATTGAAATTTGGATGTAAGATTGTTTAACATGTTACAAGGGTTCTCTCTGTTTGGGGACATACATTTGCAAAAAGAAGAAAAAAAAACCCAAAGGCACTCTTGCCAAAAAATAAAAACCTTGATCGAAGTGTACATTTCATTCATAAAATGCAACATATCTCTGGAATGAAATCCAGACGACATAGAACAAACAGTTCCAGGCACCATCAAAACATCTATAAAAATACTTATGTTTATCTTTATTTCAATATCCTGATTTGTGAAATGTTTTTCCACATTATTTGGTGTTTATAATTCAGTTTCATTTGTAAAGGACCACCTACTGGCAAGGCCTGGTATTTTCTAACTGAGCTTATGGCCAAGTAGGTCAGATGCATGCAATGGACCCAGGTTTGACAGACTAATATTCAGTCTGATGGAGAGGAGCAGAGGAGGGGTGCTCTGTGGGGCAGGCACTCAGCAGGGGACTGCTGCTCCAAGACGGAGCTTTGTATAAATGGGCGGCGCGTTGTATGAGGAAGCATTGAAGCACTACCAAATGGTTGCCATGGAGATCTGAGGTTGTCACAAACATGTTTTCATGAGGAAATGACTCCTTGTGAACATGGAATTATAACAAGATATAAAGCTCAAATCTAAACAATTGATGGTGATATACACACCAAATAAGGGCTGTTCACTTTTTAAATGATCAACCCATTGTTTTTGAATTTTGGGGAATTTTTTTCTGTTTGACTTTCTGTATTGAGTTTATCTTATGTCATCTATCCTGAATTACTGGTCAAAAAGTAAAAAATTGTAAAGAGAAACATGTTTCTCCCAAAAGGAAGGATGGAAGGATGAAGATAGAAAATTCCCTAAAGCAACAGGTCTGATCTGATGTTTTTTTTCTTTTTGACCAGTTCAGACTGGTCAAAAAGTAAAAAGTTGTAAAGAGAAACCCAGAGCAAGAATCCTTTTATCACCGGTTTTTCTTCTACAATAGGTTATTCCTTATATGGACACATGCTGTTTTTTTCCCCCCCCAGATCTCAGTAATACCATGAAGAAACTGGACAGGAAATAGAATTGGTTCTTTTTTTAACTGACTTTTTAAATAGAAATTGTTTCTTTAAGTGGATTACTCACAATCTGTATCTTTGTTTAATTTGGACTTATTATCTTTATAACTTTCCATATAGAAATGCTGACAAATTACACTTCCTTGTGTGTTGTACTGTAATTTTTATGGTAAAATTCTGGTAGCAACAGCTACAAGTAATCTACCATAAAGGTTTTTTGGGGAGGGGTTTACAATAAAATGTCAATATATCATACAGTCTGACCGTGTTTTTCACTTACGTAGACTAATCTTTACGGTACCGTATATGTGTTGTTTTTATAGTAAGTTGTATAAAAATGTTTACAGTTCTGAACTGCTAAAGTCATGGTTGCCAATATATTATGCCTCAGACAATATGACCGTATTTGCAGCAAAACTGCATTTTCATTTTTTATTTTAACATATTTTAGGAAATACAGTATTTTACCGTATATTGGGAATTACGATAAATACAGCCAGCTGCAGTTGCCAGACATTTACCGTATTTTAGCAAATACGGTAAAAATACTGGCAGTTTTGGTTGCCAGGATTTTACTGTTTTTTCCAAAATACGGTAAAATTCTGGCAGTTTTGGTTGCCAGGATTTTACCATATCAAGACAGCAAAGTTCTGGCAACCACAGCTGCCAGTATTTTACCGTAAATTAGAGCCGTTTCTTTTTTCTTTTTCTTTTTTTTTTTTAGTTAGTGTGTACTATGTGCTACATACCTCCATATGTACCACACAAACCAGAAGACACCTCACTGCTTTATTTAGAGAGCTTCAGCTAGAACTCCCATATACTATCCCATGATTATGTCACTGTGTGGTTGAGGCAAGCGTCACATCGCATCCGTTGAAAGTTCACACGCAATGCTCCCCGTCATGTCAAACAAAATGATAACTATCCGCTCACATAGCCAGAGTCTCCTGCCATCTACTCGCATGCTTGCTCGCCTTTTGGTCAAGTGGCCAGTCACCACACGGTGGCCTAATTTATTTTTACATGCTAAATGTCGCAACACACGTATTCTGCGCAGCGACAGGAAATAACATATGTTTCTTCACAACTTTCTCCCAATTTATACACTTACCTTTGCGAATGTGATCTTCGATCACCTGGTCGAAGTCAAGCCGGTGGCATTTCCTCCACAGCCCCATGTTGGTGGAGTTATACTGCCTGCTGCATTCGTCTGCGGCGCTCATGGCGAACAGCTGCCTTCGGTTTCGGGCCAATAGCACCTTGTCCTCCCAGCGAGGCATGCTGACTCGGCTGGCCCGCAGCGGCAGGCTGTTGTTGGGGATATAGATAAAGCCCGGGTCCTTACGGCGGCTGGAGAAACTTCGGCATCGCTCCTTGTACCTTCTGGCGTCTGTCTCGTACCAATGATCCGAGCACATTGCCACGGCGAGCATGCCCAATGCACAAAGAGACAAGGAGAGCCCGGTGTAGAGCAACAACTTCCCGGCGGCCATACTCGCTCCTGTCACAGCCGCATCAGCACCTCGAGAGACGGACAGCTCCTCTGCAGTTTCCCTGCCGATTCAACTCACATCATCTTTGAAGAACAGCGGAATCATCATCCAAAAGTGGTGTTAGATGGAGGAACAGGGAGAATATTTCCTTTAGCAAGGCTTCAAAAACAATAGGCTATGAAATTCCAGTGGTAAGGTGCCCACGTCTTTCCTGCGTGCGCGTTTCTGCAGCAGTTCGACGGAGACAGAGAGGACACTATCTCATCTCAGGCGCGACCCAAAGCATCCATCTGTCTGAGGGCGACACCAACAAGCACGCAACACATCAAGGATGGCAACGAAGACTTAAGTTATTCACCAGAAGAGTACCATCGCAGGGATGGATGAATGAGATAATACCGAGAAGTACACAATCAGATGGGAATTATATCAATTTAACCCAAATTAAAAGAATCTAACAGTATAAATAAATCAGGACTAATCGATTTCAGCTGCATGGGCCTCTTAGATTAATATACAAGAAGGTTACCTGATGAGTCCTCACAAACCAAATCTCAGGCCATCACCAGTCTGCAACCACGACACGTCTGATGTGATAACAGCTGCCACAGAGAAGCCCTGAGCATGGACTAATCAGGAGCATGCGTGAAGAAGTGCTACAGCTTTGTCTCTTTTATTTGATGCAGTTATCCAATTCATTAATTAAACATTATGGCTGCAAGTTAATAACACTGAAATGAAGAACAAACACAATGCACAGAGTTGATTGTTGCGGCCGCTTAAAAGCAGTAAACAACAAACAAACAAACAAACAAACAAACAAAAAGCAAAACAAGTAGGACTTTGACTTCAACGCCGTTTCAAGAAACATTTGGTCCCAAATGGTCTGGGTGAATTTTTCCTGAGCAAATTTTAATAATCTTAGCTTAAAAATTAACAATTAAATTTTTCACTCACTTTGGTATGTTGGATGGTTGAAACAGAGAAAATGTCTGTTTGATTAATTAGGATACAGCAGGGCCGTGCAGAGATCTTTGAAGGGGCAGGGGCTCAAAGTTAAAAAGGGTATATTGATAAAGTTGCTATTTCTACTGCTGACAGAGTGCTGAACTGAGACTGTAGTTGTTAAAGAGACCATAGGTCACTGGCTATGGAATAAGATGATTTTATGCTATTTTACTAGGTAAAATAGCATTTTATTTAGTAAGATAAAATTTTATTTTATTTAGTAAAATAAAATGCTAAATAAAATATCTGACTGTCTAATCACCATAGCAGACTGCTTTAAAGATCAAAAAAGCTCAGAGTGTCATGTTATGTTGGTTGGAGTTGCCCAAATGCAGGAAACTGAGGTGGCCAGTGAATTATGAGATTTAAAGACGGGTAAAGAAAGCAAATTCACAAAGATCAATTGGAGAACTGCAAAAAAAAAAAACAAGGAAAGAAAACCAGTAAGGAGAAAACACGAGGAGAACACAAGACAGTATGAGGAGGTGACAGGAGACATGACTGAGATATATCAAGGCAAAAAAAAAAACTAGCAGCAGGTAGGCCCCTCCAGACATTCAGATGGATGCATACATGGTTGAATTGTAACACAGAACACACTGTAAAAAAGGTCCGTAAATTTTACGATAAAAATGGTAAAATACCAACAGTTTCTGACCGTAACATCCAAAACATTTTATTACTGTAGAAAATACATGGAATCACCGTTAATCAACACTGTAAAATAAGTCCATATATTTATGGCAAAAAATTGTAAAATAGTTACGGTTGCTGACTATCATCCAAAAAGCACTTAAATACTGTAGAAAATAGATGGAATTACAATAATTTCATAAACATATATTGCAAGTGATTTTGAAATGTAGAAAACAGAGAACTCTATTGTAAAAATCTAAGTAATTGTAAAATTCATAAAAAAAATTGTAATATTGCCTGCAGCTAATTACCTTAAAATTAACAGAATTAATCAGCCAAAATTTGCTGATGTTTTTTTTAAGGTTTTGTTGACTCTAATGGTCTTTATCTGAAAGTAGTTTGACAGGAAAGAGGTTTATGAGAGAGGGGATGACGTGTGGCAAATGTCACCAGGCTGGGAATCAAACCTGCGACCACTGGCATGAGGACTAAGGCCTCGATTCATGGGTTGTGCTTCGCCCCTGCGCCACCGCACCCCTTGCTGATGTTTATATCATGTATAAACATCAGCCATAAACCATAATGTAAAACCATAAACCAGACTGCAAAAGTAATTTACATAGATTAGAATGCTGGTGTGATACTTTGGTTTGTTTTTTAATAATTAAATCTATAATGACTTTGATATATCAAACTGAAATCTTAAAGGAAGACCAGGTATCGAACTGGCAATCCACCAAGTGCTGGGCAAACTCCTACAACTGACGCCACCATCATTATGAGAGAGTTTGATTAAATAATGTATTTGGGATTATTTAATTTTAGGTCGACCATAGATTTGTCATACATTTAGAGAACTGTATGCTGCTTAGACGAAGGTAAAGTTGAGTAAAGGGCGATTCCACTTAATTTTTCACTACCGTCAGCATCTTTAATTTACCAAAAGAATATGGCCAATTTTACTAAGGAAAAACCACAGCTGCTGGTATCTTACCTTTTTTTTTTTTTCTTTTAGGAAATATGGTAAAATATCGGCAGCTGTAGTTGACAGAGATTTACCTATTTTAGAAAATACTGTAAAATACTGGAAGTTTTGGTGGACAGAACTTTATCGTATGGTAAAATACTGACAGCGAGTATTTTACTGTAAACTTAAGGTGGAATTCTGGTAACCCCAGCTCCCGGCGTTTCACCGTAAAGCAAAAAACATTTTTACCTGTAATTTTTTAATGGTGGAATTATGACAACCCCACAATGTAAAAAAATAAATAAAAATGTAGATTTTACAGTAAAACGCCGACAACTGGGGTTGGCGAAATTCCACCATAAAAACAATTTACGGGTAAAATCAGATTTTTTGTTTTACGGTGGAATTTTGGCAACCCCAGCTGCCGACGTTTTACTGTAAAATCTACGTTTTATTTTTTACAGTGCACAGATCTAAAACTTTAGAAATAGACAGATTTTATTGTCATTTAGCATTCATTTATTGAGAATGACAATGCTATTAAATCTTATTTAATGGTTTCAGCATAGATAAAAAATTAAATTGTACATTTAGGATTTATTTAGGAAGTCTATCTTGTAAAAGTACAAACAATAATATTGGTAGTTTAATTATTGTGTTACCATGGCTATGTTAAGGCGCGATCATGCTTTTAGCATACTTAGTATATATTTATAGATAGGACAGCTAATACTTAGTATACTTAAAATGTACTTACACAAATGTAAGTATGTTTGAAATATACTAAAGTATTTTTTTTTTCACTAGGGCATTTTACCAGGGCAAATGTTTTTTTGTTTTGTTTTGTTTTCCTAGTGTTGTGGTAATATTTTTAAATTACTTTAATTGTTTTTCGAAGTATATGTACCAGCTATGCAGTTCAGATTCATTTTCTGTTATATATCGTCAATAATGAAGAAATTGTGCTTCCATTAAAGTTTTTCTGTGGATACAATTTCATAAATAGTTTCTAGTCATCCACAATGAACTGTTTGAAATACACACACAAACCTACAGACAATACTACAGAAAGTACAGTGTCTAAAGTACAACAAATTAACAACAGTATGAATGGCTGTAGGTTAGCAGATCTTTAAAGATAAGAACATTTCTTCAATAATTACTATGACTGAACAACATTTGGTTCCAGATTATTAGATTTGCAGTCACTAACTTGTTCCGCTCCATATTAAAAGTTGGCATTTTTATACTCAGTTCCCCCAATGTAACATATTGTTCCATAAAATACTAAATCAAAAAATTTTAACTTATAGGGGTGCAGCAATTCAGTGATTCTTGAGAATAGGGATAAAATGGGTTTTAATTTTCCCATATTTTTTTTATTTATTATTTCTCAACCTTATATATGTAAATATGACAAATGATGTTTAGGAAATGTAAAGATGCTAAGGTACAGGCTCCCAGTTGCAATTTTTTTTTTTAAATTACATTTTTAACCGACCTGACCCAGAACTTTGTCATCGCCATCTGAAAA
>NW_006800563.1:231726-234812 GCF_000485575.1 Poecilia formosa | reverse complement strand
TGCTATATAAATAAAATTACCTTACCTAACTTTACAACTAAAACGATTATGGGTGACTAGAGTGTGTAGCTAAAAACAAACGACAACAACAAGAAAACAAACACCTGACATGCCACTAACGAAAAATAATTGCCAGAAATGTGTAATGAAATCATTATTTAAAAAGTAAGAGAGATCTGCAACAATGATTTCAGACATTAAGTACCTGAAATAAGGCTTTACCGAGCAGAGTTTCTCCAATAATCAATATTTAGAATTTGTTGAAAATATAACATTTTATAAAGCTAATAGTGTTCGTCCATGAACATTCAGCAGAGAAGTTTGTAAATCATAAGAAAAAAATCATGAGTCAAAACTGTAAATATAAATGGGTGATTTGGGATGTCAAATATTGACTCCTGACACCAAATTTGGAATAAAACACTTCTAGAGGATGTTCATTCAGATGTTTTATTTGGTTAAAAATAAAATAATCACTTGGAAAGAAAACATTTTTGACTATTAGAAAAAGAGAAATCCTAAAAGGAACTCGAGAGCTTCTTCAGTAACAGACTGCTGCATCCTAGGCTCATTGCAGATCTTTCCTCCGAGCAGTTGTAAGACTTTAATGCGTCACTGCTCAAAATAATTGCAATAAGTGTTTACATTATACTGTTGTTTTTCCCAGTTTAAGTTCTCTTAAGTAGTTGCTTTTATGCAAGAATGCATGCACACTTAGTAAACTTTTTCCAATGACCGTACTCTATTGCACATCTTTTGTAATATTCATAATGCTAATTACCATTCACTTGCTGCAAGTACACTTGAATTTCATATTGTATTCCTGTATTCTCAAAAATATTGACATTTTTGCAACTTCACAAGTTTACTTTTCAGCTCAACTACAGGAATAATTTCTAAAATTGCTCAAGAATGGAAAAAGAAATCATGCATCACATAAAATGAATGAATGCATATTCCTAAAACAGGCAATAAATCAGTTAAAATTTGTGTTTTGCATTAGCAACTTTATGTTTTTTGAGGAATGAACCTGATGAATTTGGCTCCAAATTAGTTGACATGCAACCTTCTTTTTTCCACATCAAATGAAATGAGTTATGATTCACCCCTGTTGGACATCCAATAAAATGATAGTCTGGTGTCAAGTTTGAAAAGAACAAGAGGACATCTGTGTTTTATCTGTAAAAGTTACTCATTCCCTAATTCTTAATTTGTCTGATGCTCTGTATTAACAGTGGAGATGAGATGATCTTTCAGAATTATATTAGACATCTATAGTCTGTCGAACCTGAAAAGTTTGAAAAGACTTGATGATTTTTAATCATTTGAGCTGTCGCCATTAATTCAACTTTTTAAATTACTTTATTTTGAATGTATCATATCATTTGAATAAGTTGTCATGAAATGAACCGTATGAGATCAGTTCAACTGACTGTCCGATGGTCAGGCAGACCGGAGAGAACCCCGTCGTCTCGTCCTGCGTCTCTGTCTCCCCCTCCTGTCCTCAGCACCAGCCTGCCTTTTCCTCTATTATTTTCCACTCAGCTTCTCGCAGTTTAAAATGGCGGCGTTGAGCAGCGCCGAGTCTCCACCGCCCGTCTTCAACGGAGACGCCACGGAGCGGGAGCCGGGAAGGGAGAGCGGCCTGGAGGAGCTGGGCCCAGGTTTGGACTCTTCGTGCTCCTCGGGGATTCCCGGAGGTCCGCAGGAGGAAGAGGTAAGCGCTGCATCGGCGGCGAGGGCAGCGAGACTTAGCTTGCTCCGAACGGAGCTAATTGGATGGAAGCGTTCAGGAAACACCGGCTGGAACGCACACCGGGGGAGGGTGTGGGAGACGGCGGAAGGGGATGCAACGCTGGTTGCGGGACCATGAACCCAACTTCGACGGTCCATCTTAGTACCGTTCAGGCTTTTTTGAGCAGGAAGATGCAGCAGGAGAGGAGGTTTTATTTGAAGGAGCCTATGTTTATTTGGGGCCTGCTTTCTTCCCATCGCTGCTTGCTTGCTTTCCCAGACTCACTGCAGCTCTCCAGTCTGGTGCCAAGAAAACGAGCACCTACCAGCGTTGTTGAAACATATATACGCAATTAGTGCGCTTCGTATATTGTGCGAGTAAAGTTTGATTTAATACAGATGAACTCTGGCTTTGCACCCTGGAGGACAGATGATGGGGATGATGATGTTGTTAATAATGATGATGGAGATGGAGCTGAAGTCGTGCTTCTGGTATTTGTGATTGGCAGCATCTTCTGCGTTCCAAAAACGATTGTTTTGCCCAACTCTAGCCTTCCTATCCCGGCTGACACAGAAATGTACTGTTAACCAGGCTTGTGCTCATCACTTCCACTACAAATACCATGATACATGGAAGTACACCATGGATACACACCTATTTCATAATAAAATCTATGAAGTATAGCATTCTACTTCATTATCCTAGATTTCCCTATCCCAGCTCTGTCCTAGTTTTTTTTGAGAAACTCTAAAGTTGTCTGAGTGCTCTGAAGCTCAGTCAATTCCAAAATCACTGGTCCTGCATAATGAAAAAAATGTTACGCAGCAAAATCACTGGAACTCAAAATTCTCACAGCCATAAAATCAGCTCCTTATTAAAAAAATGAGAACTCTCCAGCTATCCCTCACCATATTATGTTTTCAAACTAGAAGTGAGGGGACCTCAGGTAGGGGTTAGTGACTACTACTGCCCACTAATAACTGAATACCTGAAACCCCCTGATAAGTGCCTATTTAATAGTTCAAACATCAAATATATTTTGAAAAGCATTAATATATTTCAATACATTAATGCATTACGCACAGTAGAAACTGTCTTGGCACAATTGCAGAAGCTAACATCCACAGTCTTCCTCATTTCCGCACTTCAGGGTACAGCCAGTCAGTGCCGAGGGACATGAATGGTGCTTCTGAATTGGCTGCTTTATAAAACCCTAGCCAATAGCCTATCAAATACTATTGTTTCTTGGTATTTCAGCTTTCTAAGCCACATTTTCTTTGGAATATATTTGGAATACCTTCTACACACATATTTGGAATGCCTTCTTCATAAAACTTAATATCTCCGTCCG